>NC_060154.1:11345639-11350536 GCF_021292245.1 Micropterus dolomieu
TTAAAGCCAAGCACATAACAAAGAATCTTCATATGGATCCCTTAGATTAGATTTTTTGTAGGTTTTTTGACAAGATACAAACTGAGTGGGACAATTTACAGTTGAAAACCTTGTCCATGCTGCCTGGTCGATAAACTATGTAAATATCTGAATTATCTCAAACCTAGTTATTGTCCGTCATGTACACAATATATCTAATATCTGTGAATATATCGGCCTGGCTGATTTATCAGTTTAGCCCTAATTGTGATCAGGATATTGACATTGAAGCGAGTTCCTCCATCACTACTCAGCCCTAGAACATCTTCAAGTCAATTTTGAAATAGAAGTGCAGAAAGTATCGAGAACTGAAGGGCAGGCCATTTCTAAATGGTTGTTGTCCTTCTACTTTGTGAATCAACAGTAGTAAACAGCCCCTTAATGCCATGAAGCAGCAGCACTCTTTGAAAAGAGCTTTTCTCAAGAGCTCCTCATACCCAGCCGTATGTGGACATGCTCCCTTTTGAACTCAATCATGCTGCGGATTATCTGATCACTGAGTGCTATCAGGCTCTAATTGGGTGTCTCTCTTGTGTCCTGGTACTGGTAGTCAACCACAATCTCTAGTGTACCCAGACCATCCAGACTCTAGTGAGGCCAAACTGGATGAAGCTTCCCCCCTGAATTTAGACTGGTGGTTGATACGTACTGTGATGTTTGGAAAAGTAATACCAAGATCATATGTTGGACCTTTCTGAAGTGATGGTTAATGCCGCTGGGCTTTGCATTGATTGAGGGGTTCCTGAGTATACATGATGTCATTCTTTTGGGAACATTTCCACTTACCACTTCCTCTCTGTTTTATTTTCACAAGTTTATTATTAAAGTTGTGAATAATACCGGTATTAACTTTGTCTGTCCTCTTTCAGCTGCGAGCAGCCCTCTAGACAGCCCTCGTAATGTGTCGACCAGTGCCTGCCTCAACTTTCCATTTGCCCGAAGGTATGTCAGCACTGCTTTTATTTTATTATTTTTTTTTTTTACCCCTGAAGTGATATATGTGTTATCTTACATGTGAGGGATTACAGATTATTATGATTGTATTCCATTAAAATGCCTAATAAAATGATTAACTAGATTACAGGTCTGTCATTTTCTGAAAGTGTTATATAGCAAGGTGACTGAGGCTGACTCAGTGTGGAGCCCCCCCCCCCCCCCCCCCCCCCCCCCCCCCCCCCCGCCAGGTCTCCTTACAGCCGAGTTCTACTCAGCAACATGAGTGCGGTTAGATGGAGGGAACCCCCGAAGCCCACTCACAGATCATTCAGCTTCGGTTCCCATGGCAACACGCTTGTCTCGCTCCGGGCGTGTGTAGCTAACAAGTGAGGTGGCACCTTGAAGGCACCCAAGAACAAGTTGTTAAAAATCTGCGAGCAGTTAAGGTGCTTCGTCCTTGAATACACTGGGAACAAGACAGCTAGTCTGAGAAAATCGGTCAGTGTAATGCACATCATACTGTAGCTTGGTATCAAGATGAAATGTAATCTGTGAACAAACCTTGGATCTGTAAACAAGTCTCAAGTTCCATGTCTGCATGTTCTCAGACAAGACACATTCTTGGTCCTGTCTTATGTAGGGCTGCAGCTAACGATGATTTTAGTATTCGAAGCTTCGATAGATTATTTCAACAATTCAGGATGGATTAGCACACGCAGGTAGCAGGGATTGTTTGAGCTACAGAGAGAGCTGGGGTTGAGTTAAAAGGTGCAGCTCCCCGACACCCAGTTAACTCCTGACTGTGAGGTTACAACTCACGGCCCAAAAAGGAGAACAACAAACGCACGTGTTCACATTTTCAGCTGAAGACTGCGGCTTACTTTGGCCTTCAACTCAACAATCAATCAGGATTTCAGTTAAATGCTGAAGTTGCTATTACTGTTACCTTGTCTGTGGTCCGCTGGCAGAACACCGGCTACTTTTTGTTCAGGTGCCGTCTTGCTGTTGACGAGGCGACATAAGTTTGGTTTTAAGGTGGACGGATGGTAACATTACAGAGTTGTTGTTTTCTTTAGCTTGAAATAATCCCATACTTTGGAAACTTTCTTCTTTGTCCCTCGCTATTTTCTCTCACTTCCTCCACTTTGCAAACAGCTACATTACAGTCACGTCGTGTTCACAGCGTAAGCGAGATGTGCGATAGTAATAAATGTCCGTGCGAAACACTGTGCTGTAAAGTTACATGGATTAAACGAAGCATTGATGCGAAGAATTTGTGTCGATGTATTTTATTAATCGATTTAATCGGTGAATCGTTTCAGCCATAATTTTATGACATACATTACCATAACATAATTTATTGTGCTGGGGAAAGTAATGTATTTCCCTCACTGTCAGCACTAAGAAAATGCAACGTTTTGTTCACAAACTTCCTCAGGCATCATCTGTTGCAGTAATGAACATTCAAAGCCTTGCGCAACAATCACTGACCGTGTTCATGTCTGTTTGGAACTCTGGTTTTCTTAGTTAAATTTACATGTCAGTATCTGCTGAGGCCCTTCAATGAACCGATAATGAACCAAACTGTAATCGGACTAGATCCTTGTTGATAAATTGTGGTTAAAATGCGGTCACAGCTTTTTAAGCCCTTATTGATGCCTTTATTGAATTTGTCCTGGTCTGTTTAACATCACTCTTTAATATCTTGCTCATTCAGTCTGTCAGAGTAAATAGAATAGAATTTTATGGTGCTGTTGGAGTTTCCAGTGAGAATTATTTGTGTGATAACTTAATTGTTTCCTTTTCTTGCAAACAACATGCCGAATATTATTTATAACACATAACCTTTAGTTGTTGTTTTTTGGCTTCAACGTGTGTGTGTGTGTGTGTGTGAGAGAGAGAGATATTGTTTGCTGTTATAAAATCCAAACTGGAGACAAGATCCCTTTGCTAGTCATTCTTTGAAGTGAAGATTTGTTTCTGTTATGTAAACTATATTCTCAAATTCATTCACTTTGCTATCTACTACTTGTATCTGGACAAATGAAAACTGGCAAGGAAACCAACATTGTCAGTACTAATCCCTCAGCTGAATGCCAGGGGTCACAGGATCACTTGCGCAAGATTCCCAAAACTCACTGAAACTCTTTTCTTTGCTTTTCTCTCTATCTACTGCTTTCGTGATCACAGTCACTTGGCTCGCGCCGACAGGTAGCTTCTTTTAAAATTCTTGCACCATGTCTGTTGGCTTTTAAGTTTTGTATTTGTTTTTCCTCCTGAAAAGTGTTGTTATGTGGGGGTGCAGCTTGATTTGCATATAGCAAAACATCAAGTGAGGACTCAAAGCCTTGTTCTATATGATTGGGGGGAAAGAAAGACATTAATTTCATTCTCTCATAGTCATAGGACTCCTCCGTCATCTGTTATGTAAGGAGTTTCACATATGAAATGCTAACTAATGCTAATGCTGCTGATTCTTATGTAACATGCATGTCTGTTTCTCTCAGAGCTGAGGGCCGGAGATGGTCCCTGGCGTCCCTCCCCTCGTCTGGTTATGGAACCAACCCGCCGAGCTCCACTGTCTCAGTAAGTCATCCCAAAGCACAGCACTGTCCTCCCCGGTCGATAAATGGCGGGCAGGCAATTCTAACACCTCACTCAGCCCAAATAACACATTCGTTTATGCAATAAGGGACAGCGAACGCCAAGATCGAGATGACAAACTGTTAATTGTTTTCCTCCATCATCTGCTTGAATTAGTCATTCTACCAGTCTGTGGAACTCCGTTAGAAGTAATTCACACAGTCTGTGTGTATGCCTGTTAATGAGGGGATAAAGTAAAGTAAGTGTGTGTGCCCTCTCTGTTTTAGTTATTAGATAAAATACTTAAAGTAATATTATTTTATGACAGCTTCTCATCAAAACACAGGGTGCATCTCAAAATATACAGGAAGTAAAGGTGTTTTTCAGAACGGTAATTTACTTGAAGTCCTTTCAAAAATATGTTTTTGAGACTGTTATGTGATAAATATCGTTCTTCAAAATAAAGCTGTAATTGTATTACTTCACAGAATGACGTAATGAAATAGCATTCAAATGAACAGTCTGTGTTGAAAGTCTGCCATAAGGAGCTATTAAAAGCAAGTTTATTGGGTAGACCCGGGCATGGGGCCAGAGGTCAGTGGTGACAATAGGGCTCTTCACTGGGCCTCACTGCCCTCTTTATACTGAGGCATTAGAAAGAGACTTCACAGATGCTGTCCCTCTGGCCCTCTTCTTCTGTTCAGGACACCTGGGCCGCAAAATTAAACAGATTGCCCGCAATGTACACTGATTCCTGTTCATTCCTGTTTAAAATAATAATAATAATAATCCTTATTTGTAGAGCACTTTTCAAAAACAAGTTACAAAGTGCTTTAACAAGTGTAAAGAATAATAATAAAAAAAAAGATAAGAGCATGAAAATTTAATATAAAATTAGTAAAATACAATAAAATAAAAGGGATAAAATAAAGTCAAATAAGATCGGGAAAAGCTCTCCTATAAAAGTATGTTTTAAGAAGGGACTTAAAAGAGTTCACTGACTCAGCCGACCTGATTTCCTCGGGCAGGCTGTTCCAGAGCCTCGGGGCCCTGACAGCAAACGCTCTGTCCCCTTTAGTTTTCAGTCGAGACTCTGGAACAGACAACAGACCTCTGCCCGAGGATCTCAAGGTACGTGCTGGTGCGTATGGGACTAAAAGGTCAGAAATATAACAAGGCGAGAGGCCATGAAGAGCTTTAAAAGTGATCAATAGAATTTTAAAGTCAATTCTAAAACATACTGGGAGCCAGTGTAATGAAGCTAAAATAGGAGTAATGTGGTCATATTTCTTTGTTCTGGTTAAAAGCCTGGCAGCTGAGTTCTGGACAGTCTGGAGTC
>NC_060154.1:11350636-11373267 GCF_021292245.1 Micropterus dolomieu
GTGTCATCAGCATAAATATGAAAAGAAATGCCATGTTTATGGATAATATGTCCAAGGGGAAGCAGATACAAGGAAAACAAAATGGGTCCTAAGACCGACCCCTGAGGCACACCATATTTAACTGGACAGAATGAAGAGACATAGTTGTTTACAGACACGCAAAACTTCCTATTTGACAGGTAGGATGAAAACCATTCTAGAGCAGTACCAGAGATCCCCACCCAGTGCCTCAGTCTGTCTAACATGATGTTGTGATCAATGGTGTCAAAAGCAGCGCTAAGGTCCAGGAGTACAAGGACTGAGCACATACCTTCATCAGCAGACATTAAAAGGTCATTGGTGACTTTAAGCAGGGCAGTCTCAGTGCTGTGGTACTTCCTAAAACCAGACTGAAACTTTTCATATATTGTTATTTTCCAGCACAGTGAGCAGCTGTTTGGACACAATTCTTTCTAGAATCTTTGCAATAAAAGGCAGTTTTGAAATTGGTCTAAAATTTTGTGGGAGGGAGGGATCTAAACCAGGTTTCTTTAAAAGTGGGTTCACGCAAGCCGTTTTAAAATAATCAGGGACACAACGAGTAGATAGGGAGCGTGTACTCAGTGCCTCAGTAAACATGGAGCTTAGCTTATTTGTGTAAATAATGATACCTCTGTGGGCTTCATTATTGTTTACACCATAACCTGAAGAAATACTTCAGAGGTTAGCTTCATGTTAAGGTCATTGTTCACTCATTGACTGCTGTTCTAAATAATACACCAGCTATATTTGTCATTTGTCATTTAAATCCTCCACAGGTGGATTATCAGGTGGTCGGGCTTATGTTGGCTTCTTGTTGGCACAGATTTTGCTATGCTGCTACTGAGCTTTCGTCATAAACTAGAAAGTAAATATGAATATGCGAGAGGCACCGGCTCAGATTTGAAGCAAACTCACAATACAGGAGCTCTTTTCTTACTGCCCTGTTTCAACTTCAGGTCTGCCTAACTTCACTGAACACATATTTGCAGGTTTTCTCAGTAGTGACTCTAATCCTTCTTAAAAAGGGTGATGCCACTGAAAAGGCAGGACTGACGAGTAGCAACGTCGTCGTTGCAAAAGGAAGTAGCACGGTTCACTGAAACAGTGATCTTGAGTTTGACAAACACACAGTACTACATGTAGCACCTTTAAATCTGTCTTTGGCTTAACTTCTCGTTTATCAGCCGCGATGACAGACGAAGCTGATTACTTTCAACATGTGTTACTTCCCAGTATGTTTCAGACTTTTCCTGTCTCTACGGGCCTTTAAAGTCTGTGTGTTAAGGACTGATTAAGGAATTTTAGTGTGCATATTGGTGTGCAACATATTTCAATAACCCAATGATGTGTCTTTTTAAGGTCACCGTCAAAATAATCAGTTTTAATTTTGGTCATAGTTCCACAAAAAGTTTTCAATTGTTCACCACATATGACTGTTTAAAATCACTTTGGTACTAGAAGCTGCACCATATTAATTATCATTCAGTGAAGTCAAAAATGATCTCTGTTGACGGAAGAGATCGTAAATGTGCCTTTTTGTTTTGGCTGAATTAACAGCAGCTGGAGAAGCAGTGAAGATTTTAACCTGTTCATTTTCTCAACTGATGGATCCCTCTTTGTGTCTGCAGTCGTCCTCGTCCTCCCAGGAGCGCCTTCACCAGCTTCCCTACCAGCCGACACAAGATGAGCTCCACTTCCTCTTCAGACACTTCCGCAGCACAGACAGCATGACCGACGAGGATGGGCGGACCTCGACGGTCATGCGGCCTCGGTCCAGGAGCCTCAGGTAGCTAATAAAGATTTCAGCTTGCACTGGAATGAGTCCTGTCGCCTTCTATCCTGTCCGTCTATAATGCTACATATTAATTTTAGCACAAAAGCGCATGCATGGTAATAATCTCAATATCACAAAGACTTATCTTCTCAGTTGTTGTTCTTAAGTGGGGGACAGCCGCTTTTCCTGACTCATTTGGTTGCAAAAAGAAGTCTGATTGCATTGGAGTTGATGATAAAATGACCCTACTTCTTCTCACCTGATTTATTACCTCAGTAAACACTTTCCTATTGAGTTTATGATCTCAATTGCTAGTTTCAGGTCTTCTTCAATACAGCATGTTGTTCATTTAGTAAATTTTGGTCCCATTTAGAGGAAAATAGTTTATAAAGCAGGGTATGCTTTGGGCGTGGTTATCTTGTGATTGACGCTACCATGGCAACCTTTCAATCAGGCTAGAGGTAACTCGTATCCACTGCACTACACTGTGCATTTGACCAGCGCCGTTGAATATGCATATTAGGAGTCAACAGTTAATTTTTCCAGTAAGTATATTTTGTTATAAGCCTGTTTTGCGCTCGGCAAAATTAGCATCCCAGTTAATAGTGAATTACGGATGCACCTTGCTAACCAAGCTAGCTAGCGCCACCCGCTTGTCTACATATGTCCACGTCCAGTTTGGTTCCAAAAAACCAAGATGGCGACGGCCAAAATGGCAAACTTGAGTCTTCAAAACCGAAGTCCACAAACCAATGCATGACATCACTGTGGCTACATCCACTTCTTTTATACAATCTTTCATTCTTAGATCCACTCTTAGGCGGGAGAAATGTTAGTGTTACACTTGTGTTCACCACTTCTAGAATTCCCTCAAAAGTCTGAGCAGAGTCTAAGCATCTGTTTTATGTTGTTTCTTGGCCGTCATTAAACTAATGAAAGTAATATTTTATACAGATTTAATGCAGTAATCCTTCCCGAGGGATTAGCTACCCTTTTGTTGCAGAAAACAACATTAGAAGAAGATTAATTTTGGACAGCCATTGCATGTGGCCCTTGGTGTCATTATGTACTGTTAGACTGTCAGATATCAAGATGTCTGTGCATCAGTATGACCAAGACAAATTCACAAGCAAACGCAGCATTTGGCATCTGAAGTGCTTCAGACTGATCACACATGCCTGTTGGCCGGCAGGCAGGTGGAGATCTGACTGCAGAGATGTGTGGTTTTGACAACTTTTGTCTGTTGGCTCTGCTCTGCGCTGTTTGTGCGATGCCTGAGTGCTCTGTGTTCTGGCACCATGGTGTGCTGTGCGTGGGCATGCTAGCTAACAGAGCGCCTCAGGGATCTATCTGCTGAACTGTAGTCAAGGGTGGGGGTGGTTTAGGAGGGTGGGGGGCCTGATGCAGAGAGCCACGGTGAGCTGCAGCAGTGCGTGTTGGGCAGCAGCCATCCAGCTAAACAGAGGCGTCTTTCATGACCACAAAATGGCTTAGGGAGCCTGTTTGCATGTGATAAATGTTTTTTTTTTCTCCATCTGTTCTGTTTGAAGCTTCACCAAGCAAGACTTGTTAGTGAAAATACACCCGTCTCATGGGCATAAATACTGAAGTCGTGTTGCAGTAAATGAATCGATGTGGATGATTCACACGGTTTGGCCAGAGGAAACATCTGCTGTCGGTGTAGACACATCTAAAAGAGAAACATCAAAACGTGACAATGAAATCCACTCTGAATGTGGCTTTACCAGCTTAAGAGCTACTGAAATCGAATATTGGCTTACAGTGTTGCTTTTGACAGGCTGAGATCAGAAGTGTAAGTGTAGATGTTGACCTCAAAGAACCTCTTTCACTCAAACCTGAACTACGTGATGTGTGTATGTTTGGCCTTGCTGAACCAAATCGACTTTTGGGCATTTCTAGATAACCGCGAGGGCCTCGATGACATAATCACTTTCACATTAGCTTAGTGGCTCGGAGGAGATATTTCTTTGATTGTGTATTTGTAAAATTTGAAATGAATTTATTATAACATACTAATCTGTCGTTTTTGTTTGTTTTGCAGCCCCGGGCGGTCAAGTGTCTCCTTTGATAATGAGATAGTCATGATGAACCATGTTTACAGAGAACGTTTTCCAAAGGTACATATGTGTAGCAAAGACACTGCTTTTCCAGTTTGTTGCACACATGTTGTCCCACCTTAACACAACAAAGTCTTATTCTTAATCATTTTAAAAGATATATTATAGACACAGAAGGGAAAGGTTTATTGTTTAAAAACAATGATAGGATGGAAACTGAGCCAAATTTTTGAAAGCCACAAATCCCAGTAGGTGGTTAATTTATCAAATGTGTGAAATCACTGGTAAAGACCAACAACCATATAAATCCACCCACAGAAATATTATGGACATTTGGGGGAGTATAAAATCAAAGTGACTGGTTTTTAAATGCCTTAACTGTGTGTTTGTGTGCTTGACCTCCCTGCAGGCCACAGCCCAGATGGAGGAGCGCTTGTTTGAAATTATCACCCACTGCTCTCCAGACAGCTCCCTCCCGCTGGCCGACGGGGTGCTGGGCTTCATCCAGCACCAGTTGGTCGAGCTGGTCAGAGACTGTCTGGACAAGTCCCGGACAGGCCTGGTTACATCCCGATACTTCGCTGAGCTGCAGGAGAAGCTGGAGAAGCTGCTTCATGAGGTGAGAGGGGAACATCTGATTTGGGTCTACTCCTGTAGAAATGATGTGGGCAAAATTTGCTTTGATTGTTGTAAAAAAAAAAAAAAGATAATTAAATGGACATCATCAGCTGATGAACTACGTGTGAACGCTTCATCTGGACGCAGATGTAATGAAGTTATGAAAGGCGATTGATCGAGCCAGGGTGAAATGTGCAATCAGGCACGTCAGTCAATAACCGTCTGATGGCCAAAGGCGCACACAATGGATCTGGTTGTGGAAATTGTCAGTGATAGTGAGAAGTACTTTTGTCATAGATCCTATCTGTGTTGTGTTAAAATGTTAGTTTCTATAGCAACCTCCTCCCATGTCCCTCTGCATGCTATCAGACAGAAGGCATGGCCGACTCGCTGTACCTCCAGCTGAACTGATAAGTCTGTTCCCATTCAGTGGAACAAATGCTGTGACTCGGGTACACAAACCTGAAGACTCACTGTGTGTGCCAACTAGGCCACTTTTTTAACTTTGTGTAACAGTTTCAGAGAAAAAATGACATTTTCTGTGCCGCTATTTGGGATTTGATTATGTATTAATATAAATTTCTTTCAGTTTGTAAAAGCTGTAAAATTTTAAGCACTTATTTGGTAGCTCTTGGCTGGGAAATATCCTCTGATGTACAGAAAGCAACATTTTATTTTTCAATCTTTGCTGCCAAAATCACTGCCTCTTGATCATTGCAACAAAAGTAGTTTTATGGAAAACAACCTTTTGGAAGCTTTCAGAAGCTTTTTATTTATTTTTCAACCTCCATTGGTCATTGTACATGCCTGTTACCGCAAGTTGTTCTCTCAAATATGCTTTTGAGCTTGTTACCATGAAAATGTTAAAGAGACTTAACTGAGAGAAGATTTTTTCCGGGAATTGTAGCACAGGAACCAAAAAACAATAAAAAGCAATTAGCACATGCTTTACCAAACCAGATTCTCCTCACTGAGTGACCATGTGAGGATTTTGTGTTTTCAGTAGCAGGGTACGTGGCTGTTTGATGAATTGGCCTTGTGACTTTCTAATCTAGACAAGACCATCTTTCTCACACTTTCACATTGTGACATTCACATTGGATTATTGGTCTGGCAGGCATGACCAGAGGATTGTCACACGTGCAGATCATGGTTCTCTTAACCATAGGGAACTTTGGAGAAAGTTAAAGGAATAGTTGACTTTGACATTTTAGAGGTGCTGGTAGGCAGCTTTTGTTACCTTTAGACAGAGAGCGCCCCCCCCCCCCCCCCCCCCACGCACGCACACTCACACTCACACTCACACACATTCTCACACACACCACACTCCTTTCCAGACTTTATGCTAAGCTAACTGGCTGCTGATTATAGCTTTATATTTAATAGACAGATTATCCAGGCTGAACATGAATACTTGGACATAAATGCATGGAAAACCATACAGCCACCTTTTCACTAGTACAGACTGTCACTCCAGTCGTCTACAAGAAAGGCCGTGGATGACTCATTAATACTCCGCCCACCCACCCAGTGATTATTTTAACAACTCCTTTTGGTTTAAAGTGAAGTTTTTTCTCATGCTATTCTGTCAGACAGCTTCTGTTTCATATTTCTCTTAATGCTGTCCCATCTGCTTTGAACACACTGTTTTATATATTTATATTTCCTGTTTCAGTACTAAGCAGCGCTTCTGCTAGAATCTTTTTTCAGTGGTGGAGGAAGTGATACTGGTGTATTTGAAACCATTGTGTAGACAACAGACAGAGAAATTCTTTTTAACATTTCTTAATTACAATTCTCAATGGTGCATACATGCCACCTCTTATCCCATGTCTCAAAATGTGGCAACATGGAAATCATCATTTTCTTTATTCTCCTTTACTTTTATTTCCCTTTTACATTACAACATGTTTTATTTATAGTTTAATTTTAAATTATATTTTTTTAAATGCAAGCCAGGAATTATCAGCCAACATCTGTGTTGGACCTCAATAATGCTCTTTGGCTGAATAGGAGAAAATCCCTGTAGCCAGGTTCCATAATCTTGTGGAAAGCCTTCCCAGAAGAGTAGAGGATATGAATATCCATAGTCTTAGAATGAGATGCTCAAAATTCACATGGCTGTAATGTTAAGGTGTCCAGGTTGCCTGAGTGGCCCGTGGGTTAGAGCCCTGACCATAAACAACACCGTTCCCTGGTTTGACTCTAGCTGGATAATACAGCGCAGCAAATTCATTTGTCAAACTGAAGTGTATGCAAAGTTTTACACAGCACCTTATTTGGTTGGAAGTATCATGATATTCCTATATTTCTTATTCTTATATATTTTAAAATATAATTTATAAACTGTGTTGTGTGTTTTGTCCTCTGTTGGGCATTTTGTGTTCAGCAAGTTGAGTTCTGCATAAATGACCCATCCTGTTTTCCAGGCATACAAGCGCTCTGAAAGCGAGGAGGTGACCGTCATCATCCAGCTGGTGAGGAAGATCCTCATCATAATCTCTCGGCCAGCTCGCCTCCTGGAGTGTCTGGTAAGCTGAGGAGGAGAAAATCTCTTCCTAATTGAAAATTAGATTTCTTTGAAATGGGTAGAAGTCAGTTCACGTTAAAGCAGGACTGCAATGGGTGTCTGATCTTTATTCTCTCTTAAAAAGTGGAAGTGTGTCAGAACATGAAGCTGATGATCTGAAGACAAGATTACTCAACTTTCACTGTGTCTCCCCTTCAGTATTCCCAAAATATAAGAAGAGTGAGAGTAGAGAGTAAAATAATTGAAAATAATAATGATAATACGGTTAAAAAAAAACATTAATTTGTAAAATCTGATTAGGGTTATTATTGGTTATGGGAATAACTACTAGTAATATATGACAAGCAACTGGACTTGAATGAGAAGCTGAACATCTTGAAGACTACAGTTACCTTTGACTTGTACCACTAATACAGATTAAACACCTGCTTCTGCCGTTTCCTGCTTTGAGTTCAGTCTGGCAGGAGATTGGCTTCAGCCAGTTCACATTAATGGAACTTTGATGTTGTTCACAGGAGTTTGACCCGGAAGAGTTTTATCACTTACTTGAGGCAGCAGAGGGTCATGCCAAAGTTGGCCGGGGAATCAAGACGGACATCCCACGGTACATCATCAGCCAGCTGGGTCTGACACGGGACCTATTAGAAGGTAATGTCTCTGTTTGAAACCTGCTAGATTATGTGCTTTATTATTGTGAGTGTCTTTTGAAGTCACTTTCTATTGGGATAGGATTTGACTTGCATCATAGAATAGGCCTTTATGAACAAACACTGGGAAAAGAAGTCCTGCAGTTTTACTACCACATAAACATGCAGTAGGAACCAGTTTCTGTACAGCTAAATGACCTGACAACTCTCAGATGGTTAGACTGAACATCAAATTCACCAAGAAGTTCCTTACAATTGGGGATTAGCGAGTACATCATTATCTGTGTTGACTCATTTTACTATAATAATACTATATAATAATATAAGTAAAAAGTACATTATAAACCTAACTGTCTGAAATAAGAGTAACAGAGATGGAGAAAAGAAGGGCTAATGGTGGGAATTGAAGATTCCACCATAATATTAAACACCATCTCTCTCTCTCTTTTATTATTTCTAGACATGGTACAGCTTGAACAGTATGATGGCAGTCCTTCGGTGTCAGTGGAACCAGATGCTAATGTGGAGGTAAGCGTTCACTTTTATTATTACTGACTACCTGTAAAGCACAGTTTTTGATATTGGAAGAGAATATTGTTTAGGATTAAAAATTAAAATACACACACTTTCTTCCAATGTGTTCCTTGTTTTAAATTGTTTTTAGTCACTTCCTGAGTGCTGTGCTAAATGTGTCTCCAGAGGATTAGGACATTAGGTTTCCAGTGACCCATTTTAGTGTGAAAGGATACCATAAATATTTTAAATCAGAGTTCTGTTTGTTTAGTTGCGCTACAGATATTTTATGGTGAATCTATATCTCCAAAATTGCTCTAAAATCTGTGAACATTTGTTAGGGTAGTGTCAAACACTAAATTCAAGTTGGTTTTATTTATGTTGCCCTAAATTCAGATATGTGGACAAAATTTTACAACTATGTGTTCAGTATTTGGACTACAAGTTGGCCCTCAGTATGTACTACATAGCAGACTGCACAGGCAAGCCCTGGAACATGAATTATACAGTACTATTCCTACTAACAGTATTGCTTCTACTATGTTTCATATTTAACTTGCCAGTGACATTATGTTTTTGCTTCTCTCTCAATAGAATAAAGCCCCACAGACAGTGACACCAACTAGAAGGAAACCACTTGAAAGTGATTTTGAAACGATCAAACTCATCAGTAATGGAGCTTACGGGTAAGAGGAAAGGACCATTGTCTGAACTTTCCATGCATTTTCTTATCTTTGTTTATTAGTTTTCTAAAAGATGTGTTTTAAACATTTTTTACTCTTTTTAAACCAAGAGCTAGGAGATTGAGAATTTGTCAAAGGCTTCTTTTGGTTCCTTGAAAATCTACTGCAATACGGCCTTTTTATTCATTATATGTAATTGATATAAATAATAGGGGTGTGGAAAATAATAGATTTTTAGATGCATTGCGATGCGGACTAGGACGATTCTGAATCAATTCACAAATGTCAATCAGTGGGAATCAATGCGCAACTAACATTAATGATTTTCACCTGCACACTGTGTAGCTCAGTAATGCTTAGCTTGCGTCCTCTCCTCATTCCTCAAAGGACAGCTACGTGACAGGCGGCAGAACGTGATGGTGAAAGCAGCGAAGCAGAGGAAAATAAGAGCGCTACGTTTCAGTCTGGCAGTAAATGTAATAGTGTAGGTCACAGTGTGTCCGTTAATTAAAGTCTGTATATTGTTTTTCAAGTACTAGAAAAATGAAGGCAGTTACGTCTCCTCTTCAGAATGCGGTCTGGAAGCTGAACAGGATGTTTTTTGGCTGCTAGTTCAAGTTTGCTTGTTGTCGTTCATTCACATAACGAGTACACAAATGAACAAAATGCTGTTTCTCAAGGCCCATTGTGCTCAATACAAGATAACAATAATCAACTTATAAGACAAAACACAAACATGTAACTACACTACACGAGACAAAAAAAGGAACAGATGTATTGAGGCGGAATGAACGGGATTTGGCTGGAGCGTTGTAAAGTGCGTAGTTCAACACATCTATTCAGTTCAGTTAAATTTTATTCATGTAACGCCAAATCAGAACAACAGTTATCTCATAGCGCTTTTCATAAAAGCGCAGGTCTAGACCATACTCTATTATTACAGAAACGCAACAATTCCCACCAAGAGCAAGCACTAGGCGACAGAGGTAAGGAAAAACTTCCTTTTAAGAGACAGAAACCTCGAGCATTATATAAAGTAACATTAAATATCTGCATTTCATTACTACCTACTTATTTGGATTGGTACATATACTTTGCTTTGAAAGTAACAAGTAGTAACGCAGTGAGAAAATACATCTTTATCTTATTTGTGTTACAATCGCATCTCAGCCTCATAATTTTAATGAGGTGTCTAGAAATTCCCACCCTTGAGGTGAGAAATCGAATCGTTGACCTGATAATAGCAATCGAATCGTGAGACCAGTGAAGATGCACACCCCTAATAAATAATTATCTTAGATCTTATCTATAGAAACTAATTTCCTCATTTTGACCAAACATCCAGAATTTTCACATGGTGGTTTTCAACTAATTACGCAGCAACATATTGCGTTATTCTGTAACACACAGCTTAATAAAGACAAGGAATGTCATGGCTCATTCAGACTGTCAGTCAGAACAGTTCAGAGTGCTGCAGTTATCCCATGCGAGAAAGGAGAACATTTCAAAGAGGGACAATATTTCATCCTTGTTTGCTAGAATGGTGGCTGCGGTTTGATCATGTCACAGCAAAGGCAGCTTCATGCAGAGACATCCTATCTATCCAATTGTTCGTTGAATTAGAATAAGATGAAGGGAATCTCAAATCTCAGAAGTAAAAGTTACACTTATGCTTAAACGCAGCAAGTGAAAAACTGTCCCAAACTTCGACCCCTCTCTGTACCCATGCTTTCTATGCGAGTATCCCTTAAAATTTTCTTGAAGCGGTTTTATTGTTAAGTGTGAAGATAATAGGACTGTGGATTTTGACAGGGCTGTGTATCTGGTCCGCCACAAGGAGACCCGCCAACGGTTTGCCATGAAAAAGATAAATCGTCAGAACTTGGTCCTGAGGAACCAGATCCAGCAGGCTTTTGTGGAGCGAGACATCCTAACTTTTGCTGAGAACCCCTTCGTTGTCTCCATGTTCTGCTCGTTTGAGACACGACGTCACCTCTGCATGGTCATGGAGTATGTGGAAGGTAAAGTAGTGATGGACTGCGTGATCTTTTTTTTACTAATTAAACCTTTGGCTTTGTTTAAGCTAGAGCGGCTCACAGTGAGTGATAATGTAGAATTACAAATTAGTCCAAGCAACAGAATTGAGGCTTTGATATTCTGTTTTTCCCGTTTCATTAAGGTGGAGATTGTGCCAACCTGCTCAAGAACATGGGCCCTCTGCCTGTAGAAATGACAAGAATGTACTTTGCTGAAACAGTCCTGGCCCTGGAGTACCTTCACAACTATGGTATTGTGCATCGAGATCTCAAACCTGACAAGTAAGAAAACAAACCAACTCCCACTCCATTCTAGGGCTGGCCCGGATGTCATTTTTTGAGCTTCAAAGCTTAGATAGCAATTAAAAGCAAATAATCAAATCCTCGCCCCCCCAAAGTAACAAAGTACAGGACCAAGAAAGGGAGGAGTTACATAAAAGAGAAATATTTATTGCAGGGTTAAAAGGATCGTAGCCTATGTTTAGCAGGTGAAGAACGAAGTAGAGTGAAAATAGATGAGTGCCGAACCAGGTTGGTGGCTGCTGTGCAGAAAAGGAGGAACCATAGCTGAGAGTCCAGAGTGAGAGAGTCTGATCCGAGCAGGTCCAGAGCAGAATCCAGTAATACTTTAGCTGGGTGGGGGTCCAGGGAGAGCAGATAGGATGAGTGTTATTTCCGGTAGTGGAACTAAACAAAGTTTATGCATAATTCAACTTTTATTATAGTGACTAAATGTTCCTCTTCTACAATTGGCCTAATATGAATTATTTAAATGTGTTCATTATATTGTTTATTTGTTGTAGCCTACAACAGTTTAATTTAATTTTAAAATTTAGGAAATTTGACTGTTTTGATCTGTAATGAAATTATGCAATAGTAAAATTAATAAACGCCATAACTACCACACTACAGTTGTCATCACTCACTTTAAAGTCCTGCCACACAGCTGAGGGCTTCATGTTGTTTTCCGTTTGATGTTGTTTTCTGTTTGTCAGGCGCGCGAAAAAAACCCTCAACAATCGAATCTCAAAACTGAATATTCGAATATTCGGGTCCAGCCCACCTTCATTCCTGTATAAATACCAGCTTCTCTTTTGGACACGTACTGAATATGAGCCAGTTCTGACCTGGTACACTTGCTTTTCATCAGGATTAAACATAATTAAATTACTTAACAGAATGGTCTGTCTGATAGAGAGTCCAGATATCTATTTATTTTTTTTTTTCAGTGCTCCTTTTATATTTTAATCTGGGCTCTTTAATCTCTTATATTTGTTGCAGAATTTATTGAAAGCATTGACAGTTCAAAGTAAAATACCCTTGGAAAACTGCTTGTGTTGTTGATGGATTATTTTTGTCTTTTTCCACCAAACAGTTTGTTGATTACATCCATGGGCCACATCAAACTGACGGACTTCGGTCTGTCTAAAATTGGCCTGATGAACATGACCACCAACTTGTACGAGGGTCACATGGAGAAAGACACAAGAGAGTTTGTTGACAAACAGGTGAGTTTTCGAATGTAACAAAAAAAAATTGCAACAGCGGTGATTATGCAAGCAGCTGTTTCTGTTCCCCAAAACTCACCTGTGTCGGTTTACCTGTGCAGGTGTGTGGCACTCCAGAGTACATTGCACCAGAGGTGATCCTCAGGCAGGGCTACGGGAAGCCAGTGGACTGGTGGGCGATGGGGATCATCCTCTATGAATTCCTGGTCGGCTGTGTGCCATTCTTTGGAGACACAACCGAAGAGCTTTTTGGACAAGTTGTCAGTGGTGAGTGCCGGAATGAGACATAAATCATAAGTAGAAGTAGAGGAGTCTCTTATTTTCTCGTCTTTTTAGAATCCTATCCGTGTAAGACTAAAAGTACAACTTGATATCATTGCATTTGTTGCCAAACTTTAAAACTTCACACAACAGAGTAGTCTATAAGTAATATATAATTTATTTTCTTTCACAGAAAACAGTATCATTTTGTATGCCGTAGTCCAAGAAATGGAAATAATTAAGTGCTTGCAGAGATTATAACTTTATACTTTTATTATTTATTATAAGTATAACAACTGAACTTCAGACACTGCAACTTTTGTTTTGTCACTTTTGATTTATTTTTATTTATCTCTCTAGTTTGTCTGTTTTTTTGCAGATGAAATTGTTTGGCCAGAAGGAGACGATGCCTTACCTGGTGATGCCCAGGACCTGATCACCCGCTTGCTCAGACAGAGTCCTTTAGACCGTCTGGGAACTGGTACTGCTCCGTTTACTGCTGATTAACACATGAAAAAGCTGCAGATGGTGTTTGATGCAGACTGATAATGAAAAATAGGTTGTTTTCTTTCTCTTAAACATAATTATTTTAATACACTTTATAACTTACATATGTAAAACAGTAATAAAGAATTTACATGAGAAAAATTCTAATTTAGGTCAAGAAAGTCAAAGTTGGGAGATACTCTTAATTTAGAGGAAAATATAGGAAACACCTATTTCTGAAAAGGAGTTAGGTTTAGTTGCCTCTTTAGTTTTATTGACCTTTTTGATGTCACAGTGTTTTAAAATGTAATCTAGTATTTGATTGGTTGTTAAAACTGTGGTTGTAGGCGGAGCCTCAGAGGTCAAACAACACCCATTCTTCCTGGGTTTGGACTGGAATGGACTCCTGAGGCAGAAAGCTGAATTCATCCCTCAGCTGGAGGCGGAGGACGACACCAGCTACTTCGACAGTAGGTTACACTTGAGATGATATAGAGATTATATAAAATGTTTTCTAATTGGTGTTACATCGGTCAGGTTTAAAGAGGGGGTTTCTCCCACATTTAAAACCCAGTAGACCAAAATGCTTTTTCTTCTAGTGTGACAGCAAAGAACCGCATTCGCGGTGGCTGTTTAAGACGTCTCTTGTGATGCACAAATAAATAACAATTGACAAATGGAAACTTCACAAATTTGAGTTCTCTATATTTTATTTTAAAAAGTTTTCTCCATTTTCTTTGTTTGAGTTTCTGTGGAACTTTGAGCGTCTTCTCCTGTTACTGTTTTCAGCTCGTTCAGAGCGTTACCACCATTTGGCTTCCGACGAGGATGAGGAAACCAATGATGAAGAGTCTTCCTTGGAAATCAGACAGTTTGCTTCCTGGTCGCATCGCTTCAGCAAGGTAAGGGCTAAAGGTGTTAGAAGTCCTTTGGAGGTTCAAAAAGTGGTCAGCCCTTGGAAAATGCTGTACAAATGAGAATTGCAGCCTTATCTTTATGGCTATTTACAAAGTATTTCACTATTCATATTTAAAAGAAATATGTTATCATAATTGAAGACCTCATGATGTTACAGAATTGGTTACTATTGCCAGGCTGTCCCACTGTGTTATGCATCATTAATTAGCCTGCTCCTGCTACAACTCTCCTGTAATGGCCAGTCACAATGGCTTTCATTAGGGTTAGCAACAAACTCACAAATTAATCATTGTATAAGATGAAATGATCAGTTCTCAGACTAATACCTCGTGCAGACCACACGACTTTCAGCGTCGGACGATGGCCGTGCTGTTCACACTACACAACTTGCCGTCTTGTGACTGGAGTCTTGAAGTCGCTGTGGCATTGACGCTATGTGACTGATCGGTGACAGGTGGTCACACACTACGCGAGCTGACAATGACTAGTCTCCAAACCACGTTTTGTCAAGAAAACACACGTGAAATGTGAAGCGGGAAATGACGCGAACCTACACATGAAACAGCTGTTGTTTGTTATTATAAAGATGCCAATTATAAAGACAAAAAATATGGGTAAAAGAATGGATTGTCATACGCAGGTAGCAGGGATTGTCTGAGCTACAGAGAGAGCTGGAGGTGAGTAAAAAGTGTTTTGTGGTGAAAAGTAGCTGCCTGCTCTGCCAGCTGCCTGCTCTCATTGGCTGGATGTGGATGTCGAGACGGCCGACTCTTCCAGATATTTGGCATGCTAGATATCTGGTAGACGTCGGCGAATGTGTCAGAAATGTGTCGGGGAGCTGTTTTGATGCGTCGTCGTATAGTTCACACAAGCTCGCCAAACGGCAAATCGGGCAAAAAATTGTGTAGTGTGAACTAGGCTTAAAACAACACAGAAATTAAATTACCCATGACTGTTGAGATAATAAAGTCATTCCTTTAACCAAGGAGTGGAGAGCCTTTAGTGTGTCTGCTAGATGTTGCATTACATTACCTGAAACCTCCTCAATACTCAACTCACCTCTCAATTTCACACCCTCTCTCCTGTTCAACCTCTCAGGTTTACAGCAGCACAGAACATCTGGCAACACCATCCAACCTGAGCTTCTCCTCTGACCGCAGTCACAGTGAGGACAAGGAGGACCGCGGGGACCTGGGAGGACTCAGTCCATTCCCAGGCCCAGCAGAGGGTAGCGTGGAGCGCAGACATGCCGGACGCATGGCCAGGTAGGCAAGGGTGTAAGATGTGTCATACTGTAAATTATACGCTGCTTTTATTCCTGTCACAGCCTTTTGGAGCGCTTTGAGGTCGTCTTGAGGCTTTTTGTCGATTTCTTGTTTTGTTTAGCATTGTGTTTGCCAAAAAACTGTATGAAATAAATGGTTGACCTGCACTTAAAGCATTTTCTTATAACTATGTAAAGGCATCGAACAATCAAAACGCAGTGTTGGTATGTTGTGTGATCACTTGGACTCTTGATTTACCCATCCAACTGGTCTTTGGCTGTTTGTAGCCTTCGCCCTCGGGCCTCCTCCAGCTCCTCCCAGCCTGAGAGGAACACCAGTCCTCTGGTGATGAGCAGCACCCACAGCCTGGAGACGATGCCCCGCTTTGCCCTCTCCACTGACGATGAAGGTAAATCCAGACTGACATGTTTTTGACACGTCTTTTCACAACATGTACCACTGAACATATTTATATGTTGTTTTCCTTTTAACCTATGTCACCTGCAGCTGAGGTGGTAGTATCAAACCTTCGGCGGATCAGGATTCGCAGCAACAGCACCGGGGCCAAACACTCATCTCCTAAGGACACGGCCGGCCCTCGACGCTTCGGTAACCAGCTGGAGACGCCAGACAGACAGAGGCTTCCCTGTGGGGGGAAGGTCCCGAAGTCAGCCTCTGTCTCAGCCCTGTCTCTCATCATCACTACAGCTACAGAAGGTTATCATCAACACCTCAAAGTCAAGCTGAAGACAGAATTAATGTGACAATGAGCCAATGGTGTTAAGTGCCACACATAGAGATAGCACCTTTACTGCTACAATATGTGATTCAAGTGGAATCAAAACGTAAGAAGCAGATCCAGAACCTGGTGATAGGTTTCTTAACACATGAAGTAAGCTTGTAATATTGTCTAATGTTTGTAATCACGGAAGTCAAACAGGCCTATATTTAGAACGTAACAGTGAAAGTAACTGAAATGGCAAGACTATATTCATAGCACAACAACTTTTTATAAAAAGGCCCTCCTGAGGCAGGATGCTGTGAATTGTCTGGTCGATACTTTTTGAGGAAAACCGTTTGTTTCAGATGACTTGCCAGGCGGCCTCCAGCCCAGTCCCATCTCCCCACGCTCTCTGTCCTCCAACCCTTCATCCCGTGACTCCTCCCCCAGCCGGGATCTGTCGCTTACCCCTGGCAGCCTGAGGCCTCCCATTGTCATCCACACCTCGGGGAAGAAGTATGGCTTCACCCTACAGGCCATCCGTGTCTACATGGGCGACAGCGACATCTACACGGTGCATCACATGGTGTCGGTGGGTGTCAAGACTTAAAACTGGTTAGCTATAACCAGTCCTTAGGTGTTTTAAATATCATGTATCCATGTCAGGCAATGTGCTTTACACTGATGACACCAAACTCGAAGAGAGAGGTATAAAAAGGTAGTGAGTGTGAGGAGAGGAGGTTCATTTGAGCATTACATAAGTGTGTTGCTGTTTTAACAGAGTGTGGAGGAGGGCAGCCCGGCTCACCAGGCAGGTCTCCGCACTGGAGACCTCATCACCCACGTGAACGGAGAGTCTGTCCAAGGCCTGGTCCACCCTGAGATGATAGAACTGCTACTTAAGGTACACAACAGCTACTAGACTGCTGTGGAAGTCACTAAGTTTGATAAGTTCAATTGTTTTGTCGTGAACACAAACAAATCATTCTTTGCTTCCTATGACATGTGCAGTGTGGCAGCAAGGTGGCGCTTCAGACCATAGCGCTTGAGAACACGTCGATCAAAGTGGGTCCAGCTCGAAAAACCAAACACAAAGGCAAGATGGCTCGTCGTAGCAAGAAGAGCAAGAGGAGAGATAATTACGACAGGTAATAATCCCAGGTCTGGTTTGCTTTCAGTTCCTATCTCTGCAGTGTTAGTCATCCTTTGTTTACTTTGTGAGTTGGGGAACTGGATGTGCAAAAGTCAGTGCTCTGTCTCCCCCTAGTGGTAGACACTGTTAAGTAGTTCAGTAGCAATTTGATTACATTTGTTGCCTGGTACATTCTGTTGTACTGGTGAGTATTTTCCTCAACTTTTATCAGTCAGTGCAGCTTCATGTACTTATTTTATTTTAAAAAATTCTGTGTTTGAATTATTAATGATTCACAGTATCCTAAATACTTTCTGGGGCCATCAGAACAGACAGAATACCCCGTAACTCAGTGTCAGTGCCACCTCTCAGCTCACTGAGCTTCACAATATCACATATCTGACTTGTTCTTCATCCTCTAGGCGACGAAGCATCTTGAAGAAGCTCTCCAAGCAGAGCACAGTGATGCATAGCAGTCGCAGCTTCTCCTCAGGTCTCCACCACTCTGTGTCCTCCAGCGAGAGTCTTCCAGGCTCCCCAACACACAGCCTCTCCCCCGGCCCCTCCACACCCTGCCGGAGTCCCGCACCCGACCATCAGGCCATTGGTGAGCTCAGTGTAGCTTCCAAATTATTTTTATTCTAAACCAGGGGAGAGTTGAGGCTTTATAGTTGCATTTTGAATCTCACAACATCCACAGATAGTGTCTTTGTGAGCATCTTTTAGAGTCTTGTCTTTAGAGACTTGTTACTGTTTTACATATTTTGTAATTCGTACTGTGTGTATTCACTGTGTAACTATATGTTGTTCTGCATGTCTACACTTTCTTGGCCAGGTCGCTGTTGCAAATGAGAATCTGTTCTCAATCAGCCAACCTGGTTAAATAAAGGTTAAATAAAAAAATAAATAAAACTGGCTGTGCGTAAATATAGTAAAATATTGAGATTTCTGCACCTTGTGGTGTGCAATTTTTAAAACAGTTTTTCCTCTGCTTCCCAGACAATAACTCCCCTCAGAGCACATCTCCTTGCTCCAGCTCTCCCAGTTCCCCCGCAGCACACATCCGGCCCAGTTCTCTCCACGGCCTGGGCTCCAAACTCAGCACGCAGCGCTACACCAAGGTGGGCCGCCGGAAGTCAACCAGCAACATCCCCCCCTCACCCCTGGCCTGCAACTCGTCCTCATCCTCCGCCCAGCCTCTTTCTCCACAGCGCTCTCCCTCTCCACTCTCAGGCTTCGCCAAAACCCTTCACACGTACCACGGCAAAACCCTGTCCCCGCCCACCATAGTTAGACACATTGTGCGGCCCCGCAGCGCAGAGCCACCTCGATCTCCTCTGCTGAAGAGGGTACAGTCAGCTGAGAAGCTGTCTGGTGTCTATCATGCTGATAAGAAGTCGTATGCCCCCCGCAGGCACACGTTGGAAGTGCCGTATTATGGTGAGGGGGACCTGCTGGGTGACTTGGAGGCAGAGGGTGTCTGTGGAGGCTCCTACATCGGGGTCGATCACAGCAGGCTGGGGGGATACATCGGCAGCCAGAGGATGAGGGACTCTGGGATTGAACGATCAGAGCAGCTGGTAGTGATGCGAAAGCTGAACCTGTCAGAGAGGCGAGACTCCTTTAAGAAACAGGAGGCAGTGCAGGAGGTGAGCTTTGATGAGCCAGAGGAGAAAACCAGCACCACAGTCACAGTGACCACTGCTCCAGCCCAAACGCAGCAGCAGCATAGGATGGCCTGGATGCTCACTCGACCCCAAACCGGCGAGGAGGTGGAGCTGGAAGTGCCGGTGGTGAGGAGGTTCACGCTGGTGCCCCAGATCGCCGTGCAGGGCTCAACGGAGAGCGAGGGACAGGATGAGTGGGAGCCGTGTTCCGATGGTGAGGAAACCAACGAGAAACCTGAGCTGGAGCTGGGCGTCACTTCATCTCCGCCACAAAAGGAAGGTCATCCTCTCACTGACAATGGCTGCAGTCAGGCAGCAGAAACCACCTCTGCATCAACAGAGAAGACTGAGTGCAGAGAGAAAACTCCACAAAAAGGACACCTGAGAAAGTGACTATACTCATTTCAACTACTCATAGCTTTGCTTTCAAGTCTTTCAAAGGTTGTAAACTCATTTACAAACTTGTCTGGCTGAGAGAGAGCGGGAGGAGATTTTACTTGAATTTTGTAAATGTAAATATTTGCCTCAAGGCGTTGTGGACTTTCTGGTTTTATTTATTATATTTGCAAACTTTGTCGAGTTAGTAAAAGGGAAAGAGGGAAGTTCTCATTGGTTGAAAAGCCAAGGTTAAACATTTTTGTATCCATAAAATGTGGTTTTATGTCTTTTGACTAGCTTGTTGTTTTTTTTTTTTTTTATATATACACCGGTATGTCTTATTTTTTTTAATAGATTATCGCGGTACAGACTAGTTTGATAATGCTGGGCATACTTGTTAAAAGACCAAAAGGTACAACAAGTCATTTTAGAAGTTGAAGTTAAATTTTTTGCCTCCTTGTCAGTGTAGGTTTAGATCTGATCCTGCGCAGCTTCCTATAGTGTAATACTACTATTATCTTGATCTCCATCAACCTAAGAATGACCTTTGGTTCACACTGCGAGCAACATGGTTGATTTGTCATTTCCTGATCAGCTGTCAGCCAGACTACAATACTAATGTTTTTGCTGCTTTGCTTAGGCCTTTTAATAGCACTACATCGCAGAAGAAAGCGTCAAAGCTATTGAGCACTTATTAGCATGCAGGAAAAAACTGCTTTGAGTTTTAAAGATGTTCAAAACTGGAATTCTTCCATTTTGTACCTGTCAGACACAACTACTGTTCATAAAACAATCACATTGGTGGGTAAAGAAGAGAATTATGGTTTTCTGACAGAAGAGAGGCATGAAAAGTTTAGTTGTTTGGCCCATGTTTGTCTGACAACTTTATCAGGTTTGTAATAAATTAAAGTAATTCCATTGACGTGTTGATCATGTACCTTTGCAGTGTGAATTCATGGTCACGACGTTGTTCTTCTTACATGTGGAACCAGTCAGAACAGGGTAATATTGCACACTGACACTGTCCACTTTTGACTTTAAAGTACAATCTGTAATGAAGCCGACTCCTAAGGGATATTATGTGCCATGATATCAGTACAGTGTCCTCTAAGCCATATCTTTGAAGACAGAAATGTCAGTTGAAATCATTTGTGTTTGTAATCTTAACTGCACATGAAGATCTTTGTGTAACCCCCCCCCCTCCCCCCCGTTATGGCATTCTCTGACATCAACATCTCATGAAAGACGAAGTTGAGGATGAAGTTGTGGATGTTGCAGAGCATGATACACACATACACACACGGCTTTGTGGCTACTTGATATAGACTTGGTGTGATACCATATTATAGAGGTATCTCAAATGATTTGTCTTTTTGACATCTGTAAACACTGATTCAGCATGGCTCTGCGTCTCGCTGTAATAACTTGTTCTACTCAAAGCATGCAATTTGCAGGAAAAACACTGAGCAGCCAAATTGAAGTCTATGTCATCTACAGAGACCGGAGAGAATATCTTTTTGTTTAAAACATTTTGGGATTTATTTATTTTTTGGTCTTTCCTTACCTATAGTGACACATCATTTTGTACCTGGAAATGTGTTGGATCCTTGTGTATTTTTTTGAGCGTTTTTTTTCTCTCACATGAGCATGTCAGACACATCTTGCCTAAAAGACCTGTTACTACTTAATTTACGTGTAGTGATGTTTACATCGAGGGGAAAAATGCACTAAAGTATTTTCACATGAATTTTGCAAGTGAATGTTGAAGGTGAAATGAAACCCCTTACATTGAATCCAAACCCAGGGCTTCTTTGAACAAATGTTTTATGTATTGTACAAATATTGATGTATATTTTGATAACAAGGGTGTGTATAATTCCACATGTGTTGAAAGACATGATATGCACAATGACAATTTAAGGCACTGGGATTTTTCGAGGGAATGGGCTGTTTTCACAAAAAACCTTGCTGGTATTTAGAACCGTATTTTACATCCAGTACAGACTGGATGTACTTAAGATTTTTTCCACTACAGCGACAGAGTTTTGAGGTTTGATGTCCTAATTGTCAGTGGCTGTTGCTGGCTTTTGTACCAACTTCCTCTTGAGTCTTCTGTTTATTGAATTGTTGATGTGTTCCTTAAGTCGTTCTTCCTCCTTTTAAAAGAAAAGTCCTTAAATCTCATGATGACGACCTTACGGGATGCCGTCATGTCAGTGAAGGGCATGGAGAGATTATGTCCCCGAATGGCTCAGTTATTTTTGCAGTCTGACGGAATTGTTTACAATGAACAAACATGCTATGTACTGTACAGACATTTTATATCCTGTGGCTGTATATGATGAAACTACCCTCTTTGATACCATGAAAGAAAACGACTCTCAAAGACGTAACATATCTGTTTTTGTTTTCTTTTAAAACTGTTCATAAGGAGTAATTTAGCGCCAAGCTGAGAAGCATTTACTGTTTTTATATGCACTTAAGTTACTGGTTTATCGTCAAGCTTTTTGAAAATACCTGTTTTCATAGTCATCGTATTAAATCAACCCAGTTCTATTAACTGAGCTAAGGGATGAAAGGAAACCTGATAAACAGCTAGATTTCTTGGGCAAGTGTACACTTCACCTGGTTTGTAATGGTGTTTTTTGTTTTTTACACGTGCACATTTGCATTAAAAGGAAGTCACACAGGCAAAATAATGCTGCAGAGGGATTAACTAAAAAATCATTATTCTAGAGCTAAATTCTTGTTAATAAAATTATAGGATGTCCGATAAACTAAAATAGCAGATTCAACACTATTTGTTCAGTTCTACACACATTTGCACACTAAGGGACAACTCTGTAAAAAGGCTTCACAGTTTGAATACATCACTATTTCTCAGAATGGCTTGGTTTCTTATGTGAATATAAATGTAGTAAATGCTCGATTGGTCTGGTTAAAAGTCTGACAGTGATGTGACAGCTGTAAGGTAAATACTCTTCAGCCACTGAAAGTCAGCAAAGACGAGCTCAGTTGGTGTCAAACTTACACTTAAAGAACAAACTGGCAGGTAAAACTATTGTACATGTGCATGTGTTCTCCTGTGGACTCTTCTGTTCAGTGCATGCTGCATGAGACAAGCACACATCTGTAATACTTGACTGCATGGTATACCGGCGTTGTCGCCCTGTACTGTGTTTTCTTGTGCAACAAATAAAATTTGTATTTCTCTTTGACTCATCCTTAGTTGTATGTCCTTCAGAACTGTTCACCACACAGAGGCTTTTGTTGAGTCACATACAGTGGCTCTTACACGGCGCTGATGTAGGGAAAATAATCAGGTAATATGCAGGCTGTTAAATTTGACAATTATTTTTAAAATGTTTTTTGAGACAGCCACATTGACTTCTGTC
>NC_060154.1:11373367-11396660 GCF_021292245.1 Micropterus dolomieu
AGAAGCATTTACTGTTTTTATATGCACTTAAGTTACTGGTTTATCGTCAAGCTTTTTGAAAATACCTGTTTTCATAGTCATCGTATTAAATCAACCCAGTTCTATTAACTGAGCTAAGGGATGAAAGGAAACCTGATAAACAGCTAGATTTCTTGGGCAAGTGTACACTTCACCTGGTTTGTAATGGTGTTTTTTGTTTTTTACACGTGCACATTTGCATTAAAAGGAAGTCACACAGGCAAAATAATGCTGCAGAGGGATTAACTAAAAAATCATTATTCTAGAGCTAAATTCTTGTTAATAAAATTATAGGATGTCCGATAAACTAAAATAGCAGATTCAACACTATTTGTTCAGTTCTACACACATTTGCACACTAAGGGACAACTCTGTAAAAAGGCTTCACAGTTTGAATACATCACTATTTCTCAGAATGGCTTGGTTTCTTATGTGAATATAAATGTAGTAAATGCTCGATTGGTCTGGTTAAAAGTCTGACAGTGATGTGACAGCTGTAAGGTAAATACTCTTCAGCCACTGAAAGTCAGCAAAGACGAGCTCAGTTGGTGTCAAACTTACACTTAAAGAACAAACTGGCAGGTAAAACTATTGTACATGTGCATGTGTTCTCCTGTGGACTCTTCTGTTCAGTGCATGCTGCATGAGACAAGCACACATCTGTAATACTTGACTGCATGGTATACCGGCGTTGTCGCCCTGTACTGTGTTTTCTTGTGCAACAAATAAAATTTGTATTTCTCTTTGACTCATCCTTAGTTGTATGTCCTTCAGAACTGTTCACCACACAGAGGCTTTTGTTGAGTCACATACAGTGGCTCTTACACGGCGCTGATGTAGGGAAAATAATCAGGTAATATGCAGGCTGTTAAATTTGACAATTATTTTTAAAATGTTTTTTGAGACAGCCACATTGACTTCTGTCATCTCACACCTTTTACTTTGTATGTCAGATGACATATTTTAAAGACATTACAATAAACATGTAATTCAGATAACTGTAAAGTTAAAATTTCAGTAATCAGATATGGTCAATGCTGCATTTTTGCCAGCAATTTGATTTTAACATTTTGTAAAGCCGAGATGTTAAATGGTTCGGCCGTGGAACTGACTTGTCAAGTTGCCGGAGGAAAGGCTAACTCTGATAGAGCACAGAATTATTCTTGGTCAAGAGAGGTTTCTAAAATATTTTCTCCATGATTTACATATTATTTTCAGGGATCATTTGCAGTGTAATATATATATATAGGCATTAAACATTCATTAAGAACAATGGAAGGATGAGAAATGGAATAAGCCAAAGATTAAACATTCAAATCAAAGAGGATTACTACACAGAACCTTATACAACATTTAATTTAACAAGAGGGTAGATTACCCTATGTGCTCTGAAGAATTGGTACCTTATCACAGGCACTTGAGGTAGGCAGATATAAAGGTATTCCTGAAGAGAAACATTTGTGTTTTTCATGATCTTGGTGTTGAGGATGAATTTCATTTTGTGTTCCACTGCCACCTGCACTCTGACTTGAGTTCATGTGTTCAGTTGTTTGTTTTGGCTGTCTTAAGGTAAAATGTAGAGTTGGCTATTTAATGAGTAGAACTTTGTCAAGATTTACAGAAAATGCATGGCAACTAAGACAGAGAACACTGCATCCAACACATGTTCTCATTTGTGGAAATGTAGGCCTAGCCTACTATATGGTTTGTCATGTGGTCCTCCTGGTTGTTGTAGCTGTCTTGTAGTAGCCAAGTGTGTAGTGACGCTCAAATAAATAAATAAATCAAAAGTATGCACTTGCACTGACATAAGCCTATAGATGGAATTCAAGTTGGAAAACCAAAAGCATCTATTTTCAAAAGTGGGATCTTTCAGAAATTACTATTGTATAAAAGTATTTTATCTCTGACATACTATTTCCTCCTATTGAGCAGTTGTCACCATATTTGCCTGTAAAGTTAAATGCTATTATTTTATCTAGAACTGGTGTACATGAACGGGTGATCGATTCAGTTAGATTTCACAATTAAAAAACTGCGACGCTTTCTGCGAGCCTACAGTGCGTCCGTTTGCGATCAAGCAGTTTTCTGTCCCGACCGCTAGGTGTCACTGACTCGCTGAGAAACGTTACCTCACGTAGCAGAAGAAGAACTCCCGTGTCCTTCACAACAGCAAACATGGCTACTGCAACCAAAATCGTCCAGAGGCTACGAAATTTTTTAGCTGGGGTAAGAAACACAACCACAGACAAACTTTATAGCCGTGCCAGACCTTTATCTTAACAAACTTAACTTGCAGTAGTTGTCAATTCTTACTAGCTTTTCAGAGCTAACGTTAGCCAGTCGAGCTGCTTGAATGATAGCTAACGTTACCTAACTTACATGTGAAGGAAGAGGACATATAGCTAGCCTGTGTGATTCTCAGCAACTATTACTAATGAGTGTTTTTCCCCAGCACGACCTGCAAGCCAAACTGCAGCTGAGATATGAGGAGATTGCAAAGAGGTAAGACTTACTGCGTTAGCTTAGCTTCCTCACAGTGCTGCTACACACCAAAGGACAGTTTTATTGTCTCTGGCAACAGCTAGAACCCAGTAAATTGATATATTTATATAGGTTGTCTTACCTCCAGTTCAGCTGAGTGAATGAATAAATGTAAAACATTAAAATACAAGTACAATCATAAGAAATAATACAAATTTGTGAACAGGAAAACCCTGTTAAGCCATCTGAAGTTGTATTTAGGGCCCCAGACACTAAGCAAAGTACTAACGTATTGCCTAAATAAATACTACACCAGCGGGCCAGACTAGTAAGTGGCACACCTGCCTCAACATGCAAGTTTGGATCCGCATTTATTTATTTCACACACTGGTCCATATCAGGAAAGGAAAAATAATAAAAAGCAAAACAAGGACAAACAGACAGTGCAGAAAAATGTATGAGATCATGGCATTTCACAGGTCCACTGATTAAAACACGTACAGACATTTGTTCCTATGTTTCCAAAAACAAGAGGGAATTCTTTGTGTCCATCTTAGGTGATTATATTGCTTTTGGACAGCTTTAAGTAGATCTGTTATTCCACAGAAGACATACAAGTAAATTCTGTTTACAATACTTTTTTTCTATAGGACACAGCCACCACCAAAACTGCCTGTGGGACCGAGCCACAAGTATGCCAACAACTACTACTACACCAGAGATGGACGCAGAGAGTCAGTACCAGCCACGGTCATCATGTCTTCACAGAAGGCTCTCACCGCAGGCAGGTAAATGACACAGTCACTACGTTTTCATGCATGGTAGTAGTCCCGGGCAAAACTTTGATTATTACAAATGTCATGTTGGACATATTAACATAGCTGGATTACTTTCACAATTCACTTTGCTGGAACTTTACTGTGAAACTCCGGCACAGGAAGGGTTGAGCTTGCAGTGACAGCAGACTGTTAGCAAAAGAATATTGTTCTGACCTGAAGTACACCAACACAATGAAAGCAGGAATGGGGCCAATGTGAACAATCATAAACAGTTTATGTTAATGCAGTATACATAGTTGGAATAAGTGTGGCTGCAGACAGATACGTGGAGTACACCAATTTGGATGGATGGATGTATCAGAGATGTGCATTTTGTGACAACACAACAATCCAGCTGTTTGATTACACCTGCCAAAAATCCAATACTTAGATATCTGATGATTGCATGACATCTGTCTTAATTGTCAATTATTTTCCCTGAGTAGTTGTTTTGTCTATAAAATGTCAGAAAATGTTCAAACATGTGAATCGTTGTTTCAAGATGTCCTCCTCAAATGTCTTGTTTTGTCCACAAGCTAAATCTATTCAGTTTACTACTTCAAATTTAGGAAGCTGGAATCAGAGAATTGTCCATCAATTAATTATCAAGTTAGTTTGTGATTAAATAGTTGACAACTAATCAGTAAATCGCTGAAGCTCTAATGACATCTATGTATCTCTGATAACTGAAATATTCTTTTTGTTATGTTTAAGTACCTACAATATTTTCTTGACTCTTATCTCTTCTAGTCAAGTTGCTGAAGCCCCAAAGCTTCCAGTGACCCCTGGTGCTGTATATAAGGAGCCACCACTCTCCACAGACCAGCCGTACCTCTGAGCAGCAGGACTAACCCTTATGTCAGCATCAACAACCTAACTTCTCCATCCAAACCTGCTGTAGAGACCTGACCACTGGGTGTGTGTTTGTTGTATCCTGTACAATAGAAAGTGTGAATAAAATTTGTTCTATTTAAGTTTTTTTTTTGTCCAACTAGTTATTGAACAAATGTGAAATGGTTTTTGAATCATCATTGTCAACTGTGTGAATAGACTTGCTGCTATCTGAAAGAGTGTTTGGAAATACTTGGTGCAAGGTGAGCAGAATAGCAGGAAGGACTAAGTAGATGTGTGCCAATTTAGCAGCTGGAAGCTCCAAGAGGTTGTGACAGTCCAGCCTCACAAAGTCCGAAATTAAAGATGTGTTCAAGTGACCCATCTTGGAGAACAAAGCATTTAACTTAACACTAGTGGTAAACACTGATTACATGAAATATAAAATTTAGCATAATTTTTATCATTAGTTTCCTAATGATAAAATTTGTCATTAAGTATCTGTGTAATTTAAAACATTAGCAGATGTGAGAAATGAATACCCACAGAAAGTTTGTTATGAAGAACCTGCCAAAGCATCCAGTGGGTCAAGGAAATGTTTCTTGTGTTGTGGTTGTTGGAGCTCCGTTTCTGTCAGTTTGAACCTGGATTATGTCCAGTGTAACTGGAAATACAAGAAATACTTAACACTTCATCATTTGCAAAACTTGATATTTTCAAAATGAAAAGAAAAATGTTTCTGTATTTGTCAATGTGGAATTTTTATGCACATACCCACTTACAAGTAAAATAAAAATTAAGAACCTGTTTCTCATAGAAAACTTAAATTCAAATTAGAGACTTTCTTAGAGTTGCAAGATTAGTTTTCATTCTTTAAAGCACCAACTCACCCGCACAAATGATTTCAGTTATTTTAGCTAATTTACCTCCTCAGCATGGTGTGAGCCGGTACAAGCTGTTTCACTGACCTCTTGAATGCTCCTGTTCATTGTGCTTTAGCTGTAAGAGGGAAGACTTATTTTGAATGTGGGAGTAGCAGTGGTGAAGGAAGTATTCAGATCCCTTATTTCAGTAAAAGTACTAATTCCACACTGTAAAAACTCTGTTACAACTAGCCCAGTGAAAATGTTAAAGATCATACATATACTGTCACAGTTGGTCCTGTGACAGTTGGAGGTTGCTTCCTGTGGTGTTCTGTGGGTGTGTCTTTCCCTTGGCAGGGAGCTGGTCGCCCGGCAAGGCTACACACCTGTTTCCAATCCTCATCTACACCTGGTCTTAAGATGTGGGGCTCCCTGAGACTTGTTGCCAGATTATTCCTAGCCATAACTTGGTTGAGTACTTCAGGCCAGCTTGTTTCCTGAGCATTTAGTCTGTTTCCAGTGTGTCTCTGCCTGAACCCAGATTAATGTTTTTTGTTTATCTCCTTTTTCAAGTTGCTGAGTCCGGTGTCATTTGCTCTGCTTGCAGGATCTCTAGGAGAGCGGATTGCCCCTGCCCAGGACTGCCTGCCCCTGCTCACATCTCACCCACGACCATTTTGTACTAGTCCTTTGTGAATAAACTCTTTACTTTGACAGGCTTTGAGTGTTCTGTATCCGCAACCTAACATATACACTTTCAACAATACAAAGAGACCAAAAAAAACCTCATGTTTACAGGCTTTTAAACGGCAAGATGCCCCACAAAGAAAACAAAAATATTCAAATTATTAATATACATTTTGAAGGACTAATCCCCATGTTAAAGGATATAATAGAGAAACACTGCACAGTGAGGACAAGGGAATGCATGCATTTGGTGCTGCAGGTGTTCTCAGCCTGGCTGTATGCAGATTGCATCTAGACACAATATTCTTTTTAGCTGCGACTCAATTAACCAGCTTTAATCAATTAATCCTTAGCTTTGAAAAGATGCACAGTTGAAACTCACTAGATTTACAAGTTCCACTAACTCTGTATTTTTCTTTAAGTAAAGGCAAAAATGTTAAGATAATGATGACTTTTCTATTTTCTAATAGAAGGTAACTAATATATAGTTTCATTATGGATTAATCAATTTGATTGTTTGGTTTGTAAAATTTGAGAAATTAGTGACACTTTCACAATGTTTATTTTGTCCAGCCAATAGTCCAAACATCAACATTATTAAAACAATTGCAATAAAAAGCTGTAAATCCTAACATTTCATAAGCTGGAACCATTTTTACATGAAACATTACTTCAACACTAAAATAGCTGCCATTAACCTTTAATCAATAAATCAACTAATCGTTTCATCTCTACTTATATTGTTAGGTCCAGTAGTTTAATGTAGCCTATAACAACATGTTATAAGCTCTTCATAGTTTTGTTTGTAGAAATCTTAAATTTTAAACTAAAGATGTCAAATGAATGTACTCTAGTGTAAAGTACAATATTTCCCTCCCGAAATGTAGTAGCATGGAAAAAAATTACTTTACCTCTAGTTTGTAGGCCTATTTGCAGGCTACTTGAGTTGAGTAGTGAAGTTAATAATACTGCAGCGTAACTTCCACCTGAGAGGAGGTCCAATAGCAAACGTGATAAGAAACACCTGTGTGGGTGTGCAGACATATAAATACAAATGTTAAAAAAAAATTTGTATATAGATAGGTACCAAACACAATTCATGTGATTTAAAATAGAAAAAAATCATAATTTTAAAAACTTACCGTGTTCAACGTCAAATCAGCAAATAACTGGATAGAAATCTGAACAGCAGATTTAAAAATTTTAAATCAAAAACTATAATGGCACAGAAAAAAATCACCGTTAAGGTAATTTTTCATTCACAAACCTGCAGGTTCACCGGAATCAACTCTTGCGTCATATTTCCGCGCCGCGTGCGTGCGATGCAGCTGCGGCGGACATCGAGCATGGGACACCTTGTAGGTTTATTTCTTCTGATCGCCCCTCTAACCTGCTACTGTATTTGTGGTAAGCAACAGGAATCACTCGAGCGTGTGTGTGAAATGAACGAGCTTCTTGTTTTTAGCGTTATTTAAAATAAAACGTATTGAAAGTTTACAGTCGACCAGACCTGTCAGTTTGAATGAAGTCTGTGTAACTTACTGTGCAAACTAACGTTACAGTGAACTGGATCTTTGACAAGTAATGTTTTCCTTGATTTTAGTGTTGCTAAGTATGTATAATATTTAAGTTGCTACTGTCTGAACCCGGCACCAGATCGTTTTCACATTTCGACTGAAAAGTATGTTTGAAATGTGTCAATACATAGCTGGAAAGATGAAAACATAAGGATGTCATCTGACCCCTTCGCTGCAGTGCATTGTTACGTATTTCCATTTGCAAGTGTTTAAATTACGTACTTTTTGAAACGACACCTCCCATATTTAAATAAAAAATTATAGCCATTTCAAACTTAGACTGTGAAAGGGCTCAAACTTCGTAAAGGGTCAGTGTAGCTCTGTTAGCTCTCTGAGTCCAAATTTAATCATTAGCATTATCACATTTGAACAGGAAATTGTTCTGTATAGTATGCCAAAAGATAGATACCCTTTGATTTATTAGGAATAACATTTTATTCTGTGATTTAAAATGTGATGGAACAGGGGTGCAAAACACAAAACTGAGAGAAAATGTTTATTTTGTCTTGTATGCAATGACTTCAGTCTTACCTTAAAGGCTGTATGTCACCACATGACATGATCATGTAGTTTACATAATAAAACAACCGAAAATGTGATAGTTCTGCAGTATACTATTTTTTTGATGATCCTTTATTTAATTATTTGGCATATCAGACATAATATATAAGTTGTCATGACTTTTCCTCTTGCCTACTATAATTATATTGTCCTTTGTGATGCCCAATGATAACACAACTAGTCAATAGTTATGTTATTAATCGACATTCTGCACAGTAACAGTAAACTGTCCGTGCTTTAGGTGCTGCAGGTCACTCTCTTCCCGACTGCCACAAGCAGCTGGAGTTCAGGTGTAGCGATGGCTTGTGCATCCCGAGACTGAGTGTGTGTGACGGACAGACTGACTGTGAGGACGGATCAGATGAACACAGCTGTGGTGAGTACAGTGTCGACAACATGATCCCATCCCAAACAATGCACACATTTGCACACTGGTGTTTGGCTGCATAAACCAAACAATAAACACACAATTGGCATTTATTGACAGGGAAATAATCCAGTCATTTGAGGCAAGGAAAGGCAAGTTTATTTATGTAGCAGATTTCAACAACAAGGCACTTGAAAGTGCTCATTGAAAGTCCATTGACTAAAGGGATTTTATAAGTAGCTCTGCAGCACTTCCCTCTTTAATATGGTGAGAGAGAGAGAGAGGCAGATAGATAGATGGGTTGTTTAATGCAAGACTGACATCATCCAGCCGTGACACACAGGTGAGCCACACTGGCTGAAGACTGTAGAACAAAGGTGGTTATCTGGGATTTTCTCAGTTTCTGCTCTATCAGAGGCTTCACTGACACAAATGGTGTCAAAGACTCAGACAGTCACTATGTGTAATTATTGTGTTTGGCAGCGTGTGCCTTTTTACCTACACTTGTTGTCTTGTTTCACATACAGTATTGTGTAATGGAGTTTTAGCCGATTGTAACCGACTTTAAAGCAGAGTTGTGTTTAGCCCTGCTGTTTTTTTAAAGCAGAAAATCCTGAGTGATAAATGTTTTCACAAACATCTTCATGATGATTTTAAACTTGGTTTACAGTAAATTTTCATTTAAATCTTAGTTTTCCACAATTCTAGGCATGCAGTATATTGACTTGTGCATTTGAAATATCTGTGTTGCAAAGATATCGTCTAATTTTCTGGTACTGTGTGAGAAAATGCCATTCCAGATTCTTATAATCCTGTTGAAGTTATTAGAGACTTTGATATTGAATTCCAGAGGGATTTGGTGTTCAGTGTGAGCCACAAGTTGCACAATGTGTGCAAAGAAAAACCCCGCAGGAGACCGTATTTTAAAGGGGATTGATGTGATTGCAGGCGTTGAACATAAACATTGTTGATGTGAGTAATGCCAGCAGCAGGCATGAATATTGGCAGTACTAAGATGTCAGAGATGTGAGACCTGAAAGTTGTTGGTTTTGAATGTCGACCAAAGTAAAGAGAAAGTAAAGCAAACTAGACATGCAGGACTTGGCAGCAGAATGTGGTTTTACTGGTAGAAAGTGGATTAAGAGCAAATGGATAAATGAAAGAGAAAATGATCCAATCCAACACATACCTATATAATTTCAGTCAGGTTAGGCTAACAGGAAAAAGAGCTTAAAGTGTTATTAAGAAGAGATATGCAATACGTAATTTTTTACACAAGTAGTCACACCATGTGGTGTACAGGTATACCCACCTGATGGAGACACTGGTGGGGTTGTAGAACTGGTGAAAATTAAGATAGCAGTGGGTGAGGTGATGTAAATGTATCAACCATTAGAGGTTTTGCCCAGATTATTATACTATGGTCTAGAGCTGCATTGATTAATTGATGAGTTGTCAACTATTAAATTAATCGGCAACTATTTTGATTATTAAAATGATCTGATTCCAGCTTCTTAAATGTGAACATCTTCTGGTAAATTCAGTAAATTCGTTGGGGTTGTGGACCAAACAAGACATTTGAGGACATCACCTTGGGCTTTGGGAAGCAGTGATTATTTTTCACTGTTTTATAGACCAAATCAACTAATTGGTTAATTGAGAAAATTATTGACAGATTAATTGACTATGAAATAATCATTAGATGCAGTCCAACTGTGTTTATAATTCTGGGTGTATTACCAAATTTTGGCAAAGTTGCAAAAACAAGAAAATGTAACATTAATGTCTGCTGCTGTGGGTGGTACTTGACAAACACTTTTTCGTAATGGCTTTTTTTACTGGCAACTACCATGTTATCTAAACATGTTTTCTTTAGAAAAGCCAGGTAGCTGTGCTGGTATCTTACCTATCAGTGATTGTTTTCTAGTTGCTGTAAATCCCAGAGCATTCCCAGGACAAAAGGTAATGATTTACTCTCATAGCCTCTCCAGCACACTGTCTGCCAGTGTTACAAGTGTCTGACCATATTATACTAGTTTTTTCCAGATCTTCTTTATAAAATATTTTATCAATGTGATGATACAATCTTGTTGTATTGTGCTGATATATTTTATATACTGTGCATTTATCTTGGAAGCTTTTAAGTGAGGATTTCTCAAAGAATTTCATATAAATATTGAGACCTCGCTCCTGCCATGTTTTGAAATTTGCTTCTTGCCTGTTTGGAATAAAAACCTGGATTGTAGGCCACACAGCGGGTCAGTGAAGAGGGCTCCTTTGGCCCAAAGGACTTCTCCACTTAAAACCAGGGCCACGCTTTTCATCAAAGTAATTTATGGTGTTGCACTAAGTTGTTCACACAAAGCCAAGGCAAGTTTATTCGTATAGCATATTTCAAAAACATGGCAATTCAAAGCGCTTTAGATAAAGCATAAAAGTAACATAGGACACTCTAAAAAGACGAACATGAGGAATGAAAAAGAGAACAGTGAGAGAGAGCTTCCTCTTTACCTACCTGGGCAAGGGCTGGCTGAATGTGAACAAATTCCTGCAGCCAGGTTCTAAAAAAACTGTGATAATGCCTATGGTTTTGGAATGAGATGCCCATGTGCTGTGTTCAAGTGTTCATGAGTGCTCACATTTAACTAACCAGCCAGCAGAGAGCAGTATAGTACTGCACAGTGCCTTTACAGACACACAGCTCCTCAGGCTTCTTTATCTCTTCACATGTGTAACAGGGTCATTAACTAATCTGTGTTAGCCGATCTTTATGAATGTTATCATCATTTGGGTAAGTAGTCACAAGTAGTCACATAAGATTTTAGTCCAGAATTGCTCATTCAAAGACAACTGTTGTTCGATCAATGTCTGCTGTTGTCCAAGGAAGGTTAAAGTCAATAGAAACTGGACTTGGTTGAAGATACTTGAACCACATGACACATAAGGTACATGACACACTGCCGTTGTTTTTTTTTTTTTTAGATTTCTCAAAGAAGTTCTAACAAATATTCAGAACTCGCTCCTGCCATGTTTGAGAATTTGCATCCAGCCTGTTTGGAATAAAACCTGTATTGTGACCTCCCAGGGGATCAGGGAATTGGGCTTCTTTGGCCCAAAGGACTGCCACTTTAAACCAGGTTTTGAGTGAAAGGTCAAACAGGTTGGGTTTTTTCCCTAGTTGGTGTTTCAATTCACTTTCTCTAGTAATAGCCTGTAGCGGGACCTTAACCTGGCATTAAATTAGCTTCCGTATTGCTGAATAGTCAGGGTTGCATTTACTAAGGGTTTAATCTGAACTGCTTGGTAATATGTTTTTAGACTTTTAGGGACTTCCAGACGCCTTGTATCCCTAAGAAGTTTGAAACTTGTATCTTTTTTTAAAAATCATTTGTAAATTATATATTTTTTGCTGCTCTGAAACTGCAATACTGTGATTATACTCTATTATCAAAGCCATTCAGATTATATTTGTGTTGAAGCCTTCTGAGACACTTAAGGGTACAAACTTAGTTATTGCTGTAACTTACAACTGTGACTCTTCACAGGCCATCTCTGTAAGAAAGATGAATTTGCCTGCCGCAGCAGACGGTGCATATCTCTGCATTTCCTTTGCAATGGTGTGGACAACTGTGGCGACGGGAGTGACGAGGCTTCCTGTCAGAACTGCACCACCACTGATGGTTTTTTCTTCTCCTGCGGGCCGTCTGACACCTGTCTGCCCAGGAACAAGCTGTGTGATGGGCGGGCTGACTGCAAAAATGGGCAAGACGAGTCTCAAAAGTTGTGTGGTTTGCCCCTGCCACTGCAGCAGGCCTCTCCCACATGTACAGCGTCTGAGTTTCAGTGTGGAGATGGGCAGTGCATCCGCCACACCTGGAGGTGCGACCACTCATCAGACTGCTCTGATGGCAGCGATGAGGAAAACTGCGGTGAGTGACACGGCTTCACGTCCTTGAAAAAAATGAACTCGCAAAACAAAAGAAAATCCTATCCACATACATATGTGTACTTTTGGTTTAGTTATTCCAATAATCAATATTGTGCTTCCAACTTTGTGGCAACAGTTTGGGGACATGACAATGCTGTTGTGCACGAAGCCAAGACAAGAATAAATGGTTTTCCCAGTTTGGCATGGAGGAACCGTCCCCGTCCAACACCCTTGGGATTAACTGTAACATCGACCGCAAGTCAAGTCTTATCACCCAAAATCAGTGCAATACTAAAAGACAAACGTGAGGAATGAAAAGCTTGAGAGAGAGCTTCCTCTCTACATACCTGGGCAAGCGTGGGCTGAATGTGAACAAACCCCAGCAGCCGGGTTGCAAAAACCTGTAAAGGCTGTTATAGCAGCAAGATGATGTCTATGGTTTTGGAATGAAATGCCTACGTGCTGTCTTCATGAGTGCTCACATATGAGTCACCAGCCAGCGGAGAGCAGTATAGTACTGCATGGTGGCTTTACAGAAACACAGCTACTCAGGCTTTTATCTTCACATGTGTAACAGGTTCAGTAGCTAATCTGTGTTAGCTAATCTTTATGATTGTTATCATGAATTGGGAGTAATTATAAAATTCCTGTGGGTGGAGAAAAGGTTGTTCCTAAACTATTGTGATAATTGAATACCATTAATCATTTTAGTCATTTATCAAGCAAAGGAATGAAAAAATGACAAAACTCTCTTTTTACAGCTTCTCCAAGCTGATGATTTGCTGTTTTTGTCTGTTTTACGTTGTTGTAAATGTCGTTGAATGTTTTATACTGTTGGTTGGACCATACAAGCCATTTGAAGATGTCACCTTGGTTTCCATAATAATCAGCAGATAATCCATCGTGGTGTCTTTATAATTACTTTTCACACACATACATGTTCCCATTCAGGATGAATTGTAATAACAGGTGATCCCCGTGACTTTTCATCTAACACCATCATCAGGTCAACATTTTAATGTGTCCAGTACCTGCATTTCAGTCAAATCCCCCATTACACCATAATGTTTGTAAAATGAGAAATGGAAATGAATGTCCACCCCACTGCACAGATGACTCTACAGCACAATTGTGAAACCAACACTGGCTCAATGGCAAACGTACCAAAGTCCTTTTTAACAATTTTACTCAAATGAAACCCAGCTTTTGCTTTCTACTGCAAGAAACACATCTCACAATGTCAGAACATCTAAAACTCAGAGCTAAATGGATGAACTACACATTTTCCACATCATATAATTCTAAAATAAAGAGATGTCCCTATACTATTAAATACAAATGTTCCATACCAGAACAAAAATACGTTTGTAGAGCCTGAACCTGTCGCTTTGTTGTTAGTAATGCACTTGTCAGGGATGTGAAAATAGCAGCATACTTCTAGTATGAAGCCACTGATGATGATGACAATGTTTCTTTTTTACAGATCAGGACGAGTGTCAGGTCAATAAAGGAGGCTGCTCTCATCACTGTGTGGACCTGCCGATGGGTTTCTTCTGCGACTGCCCCGACAACATGAAGCTGGTTGGGGACAGCCAGTGTGAGGGTGAGTGGCAGCCCAATAGAGCAGCTTGATACCTGCTGACAGCTGCCAAGTATTTCACATTAACATTTATAAAGATTTGTCCTGAACTATCACAAAATTACCTTTTATATATCCGCCAGAGGTTTGTAAGGTTCGTTTTTAAAGGGATTTTTTTTGGGGGGGGGGGTCTATAGTAAAACTTGAATCATATTTGTATTAAGTCATCTCTGTAAACTGTTTTTGCTATTAAGTAATGGGAGCTGCAATTCCATGCACTCCATTTTCTATGTAAAATTTTAACCTTCCTTGTATGTGTCCTTGAAACTCCTTTCTCAAATGTTGGCTCTTTTGTCTAGAGGTCAACATGTGCCTGGAGAGCGACGTGTGTGATCAGCTGTGTGTTCACATGAACGTCAGCCTCACCTGTGACTGCCACAAGGACTACCAGATGAATGCAACAACCGGAGAGTGCAAGGCCAAAGGTGAGGAAAAAATGATCAATGCCATTTTTCACATTATTGTATTAATTTCAGCCATAGCACCAATCCGGCCAGGGACTCCAGATAAACATTTGCCTTCTATGCAAACCATTCTACCTAAGAAACTAATAAAATAAATTAGATAATAGTAGGCTGACTTATAATCCCAAACATTAACTTATCCATTTGGGGTTTTCCCCCAGTAAAACTTTAACTTAACCATTACATGCAATGTCTATTGGGTAAAAGGACCAATCAAGCTCATAAATAACAGACTTCCGCCTGCTGTCAAAGTAGCATAGAGGCTGTGATTGATTGAGCTGTTTCTCTACTTTCCCCAGCTAGTAAAAACATTCAGAAGGTTTTCCCTTTGTGATGTCTGATTCATCTACTTGGCTGAATCAGACAAATCCCGACACGTCTTGTCTCATTATCAATTTAGTTACTTGGTGACTATTGTATACTCAGTAAATATTTTGCCTTTGCTTTGTGATTATATTATTTCGGAAAAAAGTGTCTTTTTGTGTTAGCCAAGGCGAGACAGCATGCCTTCACTATCATACGCTGATGGAAACAATCTTTTGGTATGGTGTGACTGGCATGAGTTCAGCCTGGGCAGGTCACCATTTTATCACTTTATGGTCTAGTGCAGACTACATGACTTTTTTTCCACATTTACCTGCCCCCGACATTTTGGAGATCTGAGACAAAAATCCTTGAATGGTCACAGAATCTGTCACCATGCTCCTCCTGACGTGTCAAATAGTTTGAGCAGTTCTGAGATGCATCTTGACTGTTTTGTGAGCTATACACTCACTATATGCACTTGTAGTTGAAGCACCTTGGAGGATGAGTGTAAGATGGGAAACGAAAATACAGTTAAGTGAGAGCACAGCAGGATGAACGTAAACAAAAACAGGTCTTGTAGTGTGAGCAGCACAGTTACTGTGATATTCTGAAAGTATTATATTGTTATAAAAAGACACTTTTACATTATTCTTCCACCAACGTGATATTTACTCCAATTTCTTTAAAGCTCGCCTAATTACTAGTTTTATATTAGCAATGGATCAAATGACTTCCTTCCCCGGGTTGGTTTCCCACTGTTGCTAGCAGCCCTACTGGAAATACATGCTGTCATGGTATTTACATATGCATGGATTAGAATACATGTTTGCTTTTGATATTTCTATGTTATCAGTTGCATGTGGCAGGTTGAAATACTATCTGGTTTACAAAGCTGACATTGTGTGGGGCTCAGAGTGGTTCCACCTTACTTAAACGTTGACTCAATTCAGTGTAAAAGGGAGTTGGGCTATACAAACATATTAGTGAACATCCATCAGTTCACTGGAGATGTAATTATTGAACTAGTCTCTATGGACTTCAGGAGTGTTTCATTAGTATTGTGATCTCCTGTTGTGTGACGTCCATTCTATTGTATTAGTGAATTTTATGGTTGGGTTGGTTTTATGGTTGGGTTGGTATCGTTCCTGATATGGTGCTGATATTGTATAATGCCTGAGTTGGTTTGAGATGTCACAACATGAACCTGAAATGTTGCGCACTCCCACTGATAACATCACAGTTTTACTTGTGTGGTGGCTAAAATCAGGTCTGTTGATGTGTTACTAAACACTGATATGGCTGACAGATTAGATTGCTCATTTTCCACTTTAAAATAATTCCAGACAATTTAGCTGCTGCTCCTTACCCTTTTTAAAACAAGATGCCTTATTGCCTCTTGTTATAGATAAAGATCGGCTTTAATTCAGTCAGATCAGCTCAGGACATCTCTAGTTTGATTAACGAACCAAGAAAAACTTGTGTTTGTGTCCTTCCAGGGGATGAGGCTCAACTGGTTTTCACCTCTTCTAAAGGAATGCGATGGATGAGCATCACTGGGACTGAGTACAGGGAAGCGACCACACATTGGCCAGGGCCAGGGGCAGTGGCAGCTATAGTCGCTAACCGAACACTGTACTGGGCCCGGCAAGGACAGGGCTCCGTGTATAGGTAACAGATTGGAGCTGTAGATACTGCGACCACCACTCACCGCTCTATAATAGCTTCCAAAGCAATGATTGAGAGGTGTGACAGTTGACTGTGAAAAGCACAAGTTATGATACATATGTAAACAAATGAATAACCCCATCCATCCATTTTCCACCGCTTATCTGGGTCTCTGTGGCAGCAGGATAAGCAGTGTAACCCAGACATCCCTTTCTTTACCTTTATCTCTCTCCTCCTGGGGCATCCCAAAACTTTGTATTTTTTTATTTTGCCATTATTTAACCAGGTAAGCCAATTGAGAACATATTCGACCTAGCGTCTTACAGTACAACATTTAGTTACATATATAAATATTAAAAAATACAAATGTAGTATAAATTCTATAAAAATACAAAAGAGTACATATACAGTCTGTGGAAGGTAACGTCTATTCAAAGTGGTAGCTCAGTTGCTATTACAGTAAAGAGTAACACTTAGCATATCTATGCAAACAGGTAAAACAAGATATGATAGCTATACAGATGAAAGTGCAAATACGCCAGACAGAGACATTAAAGGCGAGAAGGCGGCAAACACAATATAATACAAACAAAGAAAACAGTATAATAGAGCACAAAACAGATTAGGAATAACACGTGCAATCAGTAAATTTTTTTATATATGTATGTTTATTATTTTATTTATTATTATTTTCAAAAGAAAAGACAGGAACAACAAAACAAACATTCATTTGGCTCACATACACATTCAGATTCAAATTTTTACAGGTGGGAGATTCAGGAGTCATACAAGTAAAAGTAATATAAAATATATAAAAACAAAATAAATTGAGGGTATGTTGTTACACATGAGGATATTTGCATGACTTTCGCCAAAGGATTAAACTTTGCCATTACACCACAGCAACTACCTATAGTAGACCTCATCACTGCCACAGAATCGGCCATTAGGAAAAACAAATTAACAGAAAGAGAAGCGGAACAGCTCAGACTAAAGGTATCTGCAGCCCTTTCTAATGCGAAGGCCCCCCCTTCCAACCTCACCATCCAAGAAAGGAAAGCTGTGACATCTCTGAGCAAGGATCAAAACATCACTATCCTACCTGCTGACAAAGGAAGATGCACGGTAGTCCTTAACACAGCGGACTACCAGAACAAAGTCAACACACTACTAATGGACACAAACACATATGAGACACTGAGACGAGACCCAACCAGCGGATACAAGAAAAAAGGCCATAGAATGTCTACAACAGCTGCAGAAGGACAACACCATCACCCGTGAACAATATTACCGGTTGTATCCTGGAAAAGCCATTCCTTGCATTTATGGACTACCCAAGATACACAATGAAGGAGCCCCACTCAGGTCGATTATCAGCAGCATTAACTCGGTCACCTACAACATTGCCAAACACATTTCTACCATCTTAGCTCCTTTGTTGGGAAACACGCCTCACCACGTCCAAATCTCTATTGACTTTGTAAACAAAGTTCGAGGACTAAAACTGGATCCAGATGAAACCATGGTATTCTATGACGTGACTTCTTTGTTTACCTGCATCCCCACCATAGAGGCAGTAGAAACCGTTAGGAAACGGCTAACACAAGACAACACCCTGGACAACAGAACTAGCCTCAGCCCTGACCAAATCTGCAAATTACTCGACCTCTGTCTAAACACCACCTACTTCCAGTACAACGGTGGATTCTACAGACAGAAGCATGGCTGTGCCATGGGCTCACCGGTATCCCCAATTGTGGCAAACATCTACATGGAAGAAGTGGGAACAAAGCCCTCAACTCCTTCAGAGGAACAGCACCGAGGCACTGGTACAGATGTCTGGACGACACCTGGGTCAAAATTAACAAGCCAGGAAGTGCAAGCCTTCACAGAACACATCAACTCTGTGGACAGTAATATCAAGTTCACACGAGAAGATGTTCAAAACAACAGTTTGGCCTTCCTGGACTGCGCTGTACACATTGAAGAGGACAGGAGCCTGCAGATTGGTGTTTACAGAAAACCCACACACACAGACCAAAACCTACTCCTTGATTCACACCACCCACTGGAGCACAAGCTAGGGGTCATGAGAACACTGCACCACAGAGCGGAAAACATACCAACAAGCGCCCAAGCCAGAGAGAAGGAACAGAAACACCTGAAGGGGGCACTTACAGCCTGTGGATACCCTAAATGGACCTTTGTGAAAACAGCCACAAGATCCAAGAAGAACAAAACTACAGGGGAGGAGGAAAAGAAGGTCAAACGCAACAACATTGTGATTCCATACGTGTCTGGAGTATCAGAGAAACTCAGGAGGATTTTCAACAAACATAACATCCCTGTGTTTTTTTAAACCCAAGAACACACCAAGACAGATGCTGGTACACCCCAAAGACCGCACACCCAAAAAAAGCAATCTAGTGTATGCGGTCCAATGCAGTGAGGAATGCACAGACCTGTATATTGGGGAGACTAAACAACCAATACACAAACGCATGGCTCAACACAGAAGGGCCAACTCCTCAGGTCAAGACTCTGCAGTCTACTTACATCTGAAGGACAGAGGACACTCGTTTGAGGACCACCAGGTGCACATTTTAGACAGAGAAGATGGATGGTTTGAAAGAGGTGTCAAGGAAGCCATCTACACCAGGGTTGAGAAGCCGTCACTGAACAGGGGAGGGGGTCTACGCCACCACTTATCCCCCACTTACAATGCTGTCCTTTCATCACTTCTCAGGAAACTCAACAAACGTAACCTATTGGCCTCAGGTGAAGATACCAACGTCGTTCAGTCTTGGCCACAGGTAGTCTTAACGACTGTAACGACTGTCGTTACAGCAACCGGGAACACTAACGAACCAGCGGTATCGATGACCCGGGCCAACGACCCCACTGAGGTTAAATTGCCGAGTTTCCCTGCCAGTCAGTCAGAACTGAAGAAGTCCTTTGGATGAGGGACGAAACGTCTTCCAGTATCTTCAACCAAGTCCAGTTGCCCTTGACTTTAACCTTCGTTGGATAACTATGACCTGGATGACTGAGAATCTTCATAGACATCTTGCATGATTAAGGAAAGGTGTACAGAAACAAAAGGAGAGAAATTAAATGGCAAAGCAGAGTGTCCCTTTTGAGGCAGAGCATTCAGAGCTATGATAGAAACCCTCTTGTAAGAATGGTGGAAATATTCAAACCAACAAATGACAAAAAGGGGTCCCACGTTTTGCGAAAGGCATCATCATTGCTGTGAAGTTTACATGTCCAGTAGTCCAGTGTTTTAGGTTTTTTTGTTTTTCGTATTTTGTTTTTTGTATTTTTCTGCAATTCGTTCCAATCATTGGCAGCTGAGAACTGACAGGAGTGGCAGCCGAAAGCCAGAGAGATAAACCTAAAGCAGGTTTATCTCTCTGGTCACACGTCTTTTGCATATGTGTATTCCACATTTTGGGTCGGTAATGATAAAGTGATCACTGAAATTAGGTACAACGGGGACTGATAAATGAGCTGGCACCAGTGAGTTAGGCAAAGTGTATGAAACAAGGGCCAACCAACTAGTGCATATAAGTCACAGTGGTCGGTGTTATATGGGGCTCCACTAACAAAACGGATGGCGCCATCTCAGGCATTTCAATAAACCACATCACTGTCTAGTGTCAGTGTCAAGTCTAAAATTAGTAAGTTGGTAATTTTTTAACAAAGCAAGTTTGTCAACATGAGTAAAGGAAGCTCTGTGACAGAAAAGGAAGCCTGCCCTAGGCAATCCATCCAGGGAATTTATAACTAAATTATTCTCATGTTGACTTGACAGAAATTTTTTGAGTAGTGTTCATGCCCTACAGAAACCAACGATGACTGTCAAAACGCGGTTGTGGTTTCACAGTGCATGGTGGATGTGGTCAGTTTGAGTACATGTACAATATTTTTCGAAGCAAGAAAAATGTGTCAAAACATTTATAGAAACTTCCTCAAACTGCTGCTGCAGCTTCTGTATCTGTATGTGCAGTATGTTTCCGAATCCCCCACTTATGGCCAAAAATGTATTTTGTTTCAGTCCCTGCACATAACCCAGTTGAACATATTTACAGGCAAATGCGTGCAGAATTTCCTAACACAACGAAAGCGCTTAAGAGGAAGTTAAGGTAGTGAACAGAGGAGAGCCTACTCTGTGCACAGTCATTTTCTGTAATGGTTTCTGTTTGTATAATTTGAAAAAGGATAAACCTTATGATGTTGTTTGTTTTTTTTTTTACACAGAGCTGAGGTGATTTTATTTAAATAGCACTTTTTTAAAACACAGTCACAAAGATCTTTACATATAGGAAGGTAATACACATATGCAAATACAAGCATACATATATACAACCATTTAGACAAACACATACATATGCATCTAACATAGACAAATATTAAAGTAAATGACTAAAATAAACTACAATGTCAAACAGGCAGTTTTTATAAAAAGGCTAACATGTAGTTTTCAGCCACTGACACCACAGATTCAGCAGATCTGATGCAATGGGGTATTCCAGAGATTAGATACAACAAAACAGCGTAGTCACCTCTGGATTTAGACAAGACAGGAAACGGATAAAAGACCTTGATCAGGTGATTGGAGTGGCCGAAGTAAGAATAGGCTTAATAACTCTGCTATATTTGCAAGAGCAAGGCCATACAAGACCTTGTAGGTGATTATTAAGTCTTTTAAATCGATTCTTTGTTTTACTGGAAGCCAGTGAATGGAGGCAAACTGGAGTGATGTGTGACTAGTATTTGTTATAGCCCCGCTGCTAATTAAAGATGGGCTAGAGAGGACTGAATGATGCAAGTAAAGAGGGAGTTACAGTAGTCTAAATGAGAAATGGTTACCAAGAGAAGAAGAATTTTAGTCTGCTACTGTTGAAAACTGCAAAGCATTTGCTTCCTGATCAGACAAAACAGACATCTAGACATCATTTTGGCATCTTTTTACAAATTACAAAAAACATTGCATTCAGCCAATTCATATTGACATAAAAAGCGTAATCATTAAAATATAAATAACATATAAACCTACAAAATTATTTAACTATTCAAAATGAAAAAGTCTGAAAAAATTTACTTTGATTATCAGGGCCCCACATAAAAACCAAGTGTCTGAGCTAAATGCTATATATATATATATATATATATATATCCAAAGTTATTATTCATCCTGAGCGGGACTTTAATGTCTACCAAATCTTGTGCCAATTCATCTAGCAATTATGGAGACATGTCATTCAGAACCAAAAATGTCAACTTCTCGGCGACATTCCACAGTACTCAGAGGATCACCAGTAATTGATGATATATTTCAGTCTGGACTAAAGTGGTGGACTGACCGTCCGATATTGCCATCCCTAGTGCCATGCTGCTAGCTGGGCTAAAGACAAACATGGAAGACCGTTATTGGGTTGCATTTGGCTGTCACATTTTCTGAGCTTACATAGGACAATATGAGTAAACCCACTGTAGCATGTATTGTCAAAGTCAGAATTTGGATGGATTAAGTGGAACAGAATTTTAAATTGAACTTTGAATAAACACCGTGTTTTTATCATTTTTATATGTTTCTTTTACTCTTGGATGTTTGTCAGGGTCTCCATGGATGGAAAGCCGCAAGATTCGGTGTTGGTGTTGAAAGTGCAAGGTTCAGTGTCGGGCCTGGCTGTGGACTGGATCCATCAGCTCCTCTACTGGACCAGTATCGAGAGCGGTTCGGTTAATGTTGGCCTGCTGGATGGTTCAGCTCAGCGTCCGCTTATCACAGGTCTGGACAAAGTCTCCGCAGTGGCTGTGGATCCTCTCCAAGGGTATGCAAGCCCAGGCATATTTACTATTCACTTGAATTAATAGTAAGCATCGTTAAGGAGGTGCAGTGTACTCACGTCAGCAGAGAGCTGTGACGACTTATTGTTGCTTCATGATCATTACAGTAAATATTTGTTTAAAAGCTTTTCACCTGGTTTGAATGAACGAATACGTCACTGCGTACAGTAAGAGGTGGTTAAACACAAGACTCTTTTTTAAGCATGTATTTACACAGGGAGTGACAATATAGGACAAAGCAATACATATATTAAGAGATAGCAGCAGTGCAATAAAGAGTTTGAAGTGTCTGGTTCATTCATGCATCTCACCAGTCAGTGATAAGAGCTGCACTTTTTTGATTCAAACATTGCTAGCCTTTTTGTTCTCAGCTCAAATACTTTTAGGTTTTATCTTATTCATTGTTTTTGTCTGTTTTCTTTGTTGAAGCACTATTTGTTTGCCACCTTGGAGGAAAAAAATCTGAATAACTTTTATGATAAATTTCCCACCCAATTTTAAAATCATAGAACTTCCGCTATCCTTTAATAATAATGATATCAACTTGGTGAAATACGATTTTGTTTCTCAAAAAAGAAAAATACACATAAAAAGACGTACATAAAAGTTCAGTATGTAATATTTAGGAGGGTCTATTGAAAGAAATGCAAGATAATATACAAAACTATTGTTTTCAGTGGTGTATAAAAGACCTTACATTATGAACCGTTATGTTTTATTACCTTAGAATGAGCATTTCTATCTTCATACACCCCGTGTCCCCTTACATGGACTTTGCCATGTTGCGCCGCCATGTTTCTACAGAAGCCCAAATGGAAAAACGGCTCTTCAGAGCGTTGAATACGTATGAGGAAGAACAATGTTGTAATGTAAGTAGTAGTAGTAGTAGTCGCAGTAGTAATTGACTAGTTTGTTAGAATTACGAAAAGAAGAGGAATCTGGACAAATGGACCACCACACGTCTTTACGTAATAAATCTTTATTGCAAATAGAGAAATAAAGCATACATGGGACTTAAAAAGCATACAGAACTTTGATTCGTGCAAAATAACGTATACATATTTTGCAAACGTGTAATTTGTAATATGGTTATAATGGTGAGTTTGCTGTCCATGTACAGTGACCTAGATGTCTGTGTTGTTATATGCTCTGATAATGCTCATCAAACACATCTTTGTAGTAGCGTCCATGTTGATTCCACATTCCGACTTAAGAGCACATGAACACAC
>NC_060154.1:11396760-11425812 GCF_021292245.1 Micropterus dolomieu
GCGACATTCCACAGTACTCAGAGGATCACCAGTAATTGATGATATATTTCAGTCTGGACTAAAGTGGTGGACTGACCGTCCGATATTGCCATCCCTAGTGCCATGCTGCTAGCTGGGCTAAAGACAAACATGGAAGACCGTTATTGGGTTGCATTTGGCTGTCACATTTTCTGAGCTTACATAGGACAATATGAGTAAACCCACTGTAGCATGTATTGTCAAAGTCAGAATTTGGATGGATTAAGTGGAACAGAATTTTAAATTGAACTTTGAATAAACACCGTGTTTTTATCATTTTTATATGTTTCTTTTACTCTTGGATGTTTGTCAGGGTCTCCATGGATGGAAAGCCGCAAGATTCGGTGTTGGTGTTGAAAGTGCAAGGTTCAGTGTCGGGCCTGGCTGTGGACTGGATCCATCAGCTCCTCTACTGGACCAGTATCGAGAGCGGTTCGGTTAATGTTGGCCTGCTGGATGGTTCAGCTCAGCGTCCGCTTATCACAGGTCTGGACAAAGTCTCCGCAGTGGCTGTGGATCCTCTCCAAGGGTATGCAAGCCCAGGCATATTTACTATTCACTTGAATTAATAGTAAGCATCGTTAAGGAGGTGCAGTGTACTCACGTCAGCAGAGAGCTGTGACGACTTATTGTTGCTTCATGATCATTACAGTAAATATTTGTTTAAAAGCTTTTCACCTGGTTTGAATGAACGAATACGTCACTGCGTACAGTAAGAGGTGGTTAAACACAAGACTCTTTTTTAAGCATGTATTTACACAGGGAGTGACAATATAGGACAAAGCAATACATATATTAAGAGATAGCAGCAGTGCAATAAAGAGTTTGAAGTGTCTGGTTCATTCATGCATCTCACCAGTCAGTGATAAGAGCTGCACTTTTTTGATTCAAACATTGCTAGCCTTTTTGTTCTCAGCTCAAATACTTTTAGGTTTTATCTTATTCATTGTTTTTGTCTGTTTTCTTTGTTGAAGCACTATTTGTTTGCCACCTTGGAGGAAAAAAATCTGAATAACTTTTATGATAAATTTCCCACCCAATTTTAAAATCATAGAACTTCCGCTATCCTTTAATAATAATGATATCAACTTGGTGAAATACGATTTTGTTTCTCAAAAAAGAAAAATACACATAAAAAGACGTACATAAAAGTTCAGTATGTAATATTTAGGAGGGTCTATTGAAAGAAATGCAAGATAATATACAAAACTATTGTTTTCAGTGGTGTATAAAAGACCTTACATTATGAACCGTTATGTTTTATTACCTTAGAATGAGCATTTCTATCTTCATACACCCCGTGTCCCCTTACATGGACTTTGCCATGTTGCGCCGCCATGTTTCTACAGAAGCCCAAATGGAAAAACGGCTCTTCAGAGCGTTGAATACGTATGAGGAAGAACAATGTTGTAATGTAAGTAGTAGTAGTAGTAGTCGCAGTAGTAATTGACTAGTTTGTTAGAATTACGAAAAGAAGAGGAATCTGGACAAATGGACCACCACACGTCTTTACGTAATAAATCTTTATTGCAAATAGAGAAATAAAGCATACATGGGACTTAAAAAGCATACAGAACTTTGATTCGTGCAAAATAACGTATACATATTTTGCAAACGTGTAATTTGTAATATGGTTATAATGGTGAGTTTGCTGTCCATGTACAGTGACCTAGATGTCTGTGTTGTTATATGCTCTGATAATGCTCATCAAACACATCTTTGTAGTAGCGTCCATGTTGATTCCACATTCCGACTTAAGAGCACATGAACACACCCTAAGTAGGAAGAATGATTTCACAACTCGGGAAATGGGACCATCGAGCAGCATGTGAAAGCACAGTGAGCCACTAGATGCCACTAAAACGTACACACTGAATCTTTAAAAAACATTTAAAACAGGACTGGTGATCTGTCCAGGGTGTACCCCGCCTTTCGCCCAATGTAAACTGGGATTGGCTCCAGCCCCCCGCGACCTTGTACGCAGGATAAGTGGTTGACGATGGATTTAAAACAGGAAAAAGAAAGAACTATAGGCCAAAACTCTGCTGCATTATTCATAAGCCACTTCTGTTTTCTCAGGCTGCTCTTCTGGGCTCAGTGTGGCAGCTCTTCAAAGATCGAGAGGGCTAGTTTGGATGGTTTGGACAGGATGGCTCTGGTTACTTTGTCAATACGACACCCCGTCGCTCTCTCTCTTGGTATGTTGTGTGAAATTGCACAAAGATAATTGTGCAGTGATTTTTGGGCCTCTGTTGAACTTGCGGGAATTGTTGTTGATAATCTATGTAAATTGTTAAGAGAAGTTTGAAAGGGGAAGCCCCACCCCAGCTTTAGAACAGGGTGTGTGCACGTGTGCGTGTGTGTGTGTGTGCGTGGGTGTGCGCACTTCCAGCATAAATCAAAGGGCTGATCATGACCATAACAGCATTACAGTTTAGTTGCCCCTCTGTTGCAGGTCATGTTTCATGTGTTTTTTGTTTTTTTTTCTTCTAGATATACCTCGTCAGCTGTTGTACTGGGTTGACCAGGGAATGAGAAGCATCTCCAGAGTAAATCTAGAGGGCCATCACCGTAAAACAGTGGTAGAGTCTAATGGTTATCTGGACCGGCCTTTCGGACTGGCTGTGTTTGAGGTATAACAACCCCATGAAATAATGGAGACAGCTGTTAACCTGTGCCTCAAAACCATAACAGAATATTTCTCACTACTGACAACATCATGTCCCACTAGATACAGAACTGAATTTCAGAACGTAGAAACTAGAAATCACTACTGCTTTTCATGTGCTGCACCAGTCTTGTTACTCTAAAACCCTGTATGTATGTATGTATGTATGTATAACCACAGGAAAACTACATTTCGTAACACCATAACTTCCCTGTTCCCTTTGTGCTGAATCATGTCTAAAAGCTGCTGCATTTCTGTCACTAATGGACTCCTGAATTTGAACTCCTATCTGTGCAAATATCTACCCAAAAGATATCGTTAAGAATATAATTCATAATTTTGTTTGCATCTTGTGCTCTATCAGCATGCGCACAAGAACATGGTTGATCTGATATACACATTCCTGTAGACACATGTACTGCATGTGTGGCGCTTGCAAGTCATAAAACACAACAGGAAAAAGTTAAACATTTAAAATGATCAGACAAATGGCTAGAAAGATCTCATCTGCTGCTAGCTTGGCCCAGGCCACGGTGAACAGCAAACATCCAGGTGTTTTTCTACTCAAATATAGAATTTAAAATGAAGACAGGTTGAAAAGCTAGAAGACATTGACAAATATACATGAAATGGTAACTAAGTTAGGACCTTTTGTTACAAGGTCATTTCCAGTGTTTTCTTGACATATTATAAAATTAAATTTTTTATCTAATTGTTAGCACTGGTGTTTAGGCATGAGCAGGGAAATTGAGGATTTAGCAATTGTAGAGATACATTTTTACATCAATATAGAGATTATGATTGTCTTTTTACAATAAGTCCGCCATTTATTTTCACTTTGGAATACAAATGTAGTGGTCATACAAATATATGACTTGACAGTCAACATGAACAAGAGGAGAGGAGAAATTTGCTAAATGATCATCATCCACAGACTGCATATAGACATTATTTCAACATACAAGGATATTTTAAACATTGTAAGACTTTAGTTCACTGACTCATGGCCCTGTTTGCTGTAAAATACCAGCTCTGCTAAGTCTGTCCATTCTGCTTCAGGGGTTTGTATATTGGAGTGAAGAAGTGACGCACTCAATCTGCAGAGCCAACAAACACAACGGTGGCAACCTCCAAGTACTGTTGTCAAATGCCACCTCACCGGGCGGTGTGGTCATCATTCAGCCTGTTCTTCAACCAAACGGTATGACCAGTCACATGAGTTAAAGACATACTGTATGTTTCAAGTTTTATAGGGATTTTATTTTTGTAAGAAGGTCAGGGGACACTCTGTTGTTGCTGCTGTCCTTTTGACCTTCGCGTCACAATATTGCCACCTTGCAGTCAGTGATTCCTCTCAACTGATATATGTTCGCCTGGTTCTTAGGGCCATCTGTATGCGGAAATACCAGGACGGTCTGCCAGCACGAATGCGTTGTCGACCTGCTGTCTGAGAGTCCAGAGTTCAGCTGTACTCCTCCGGAAACCAGACGAAACAAATCTGAAGAAATCCCTGCCATTTCTCGATCAGTTCCTGCATCAACTTTATCTGATCCAACAAATGCTGGAATCCTCTCTCTCATTGGTAAAAAACCCCCCCAAAAAAACCTGTTTATTTCCCAAAATCTGTATTCAAAACAAATCCTCACCACAAGGCTGGAACAAGCTCCTGTGCTCCATGTCATGTAGGTGGTTTCAACACACGTCTGCCAATTACATTAAATGGTCAAACAGAAATGAATGGCCATCTAGAGGCTGTTAATGGCACAGTATTGCTGTACATATTGCCTTTAGTTATGTTTCCCAGCTGCATTCCATTAGTTTGATGTAACTTAATTGCTTCTCCTGTGAGACGGAGGATATAAAATGTGATGATGTGATGTCACAATAAACTGAGGTCGATGTGTTCACTCCCTGCTGAGTCATTCACTTGCAACAGACAGTCATTGTGCATTAACTTTGGCCATGAGCTTTTGAGCTTTTAGATCCCACATACAGAATTATTAAGAATACAGACATGTGTTTTTAGGGACTACTAAAGGCTAAATAAGACAGAAGCAATTCTCAATATGTTGCCAAATTTAACAGTCTGCTAAATAAAACATGTACATATTTTTACAAGCCTGTCCACAGACAAACGTCTGAGTATCTAGAGAAGCACTCCACAAAATATAGTGTAGAAATACAAATAAAGCCACCTCTTTGTTTGAGGTTGTTGAACTGATCAACATATCCTCTGTCATGTCTGCAGAGGCTCTTGAAAGTGATTCAATTTGTGTATGTGCGTTTCCCAGTGTTTCTCAGCCTGCTGCTGGTGGGAATGGCTCTGTGGTGGTGGAGAGAAGGGTTCAGGCCGTCCACGTCTCTCACTGAGCAGAGTTTCTCCCTCAAAGAGTCCCAGGACCCACTCATCATCCAGGAGCCAGTCATGTGTCCAAACACATGTCTCATCAAGGCAAGAGAAGTTTGCACGCACACACATACACAAAGAGCAGACACAGGCACCTTCAGAGAGGAGACACCTTTCATTTAGCTGCCCGTGTGTACACGTTTTTTATATATATATATATATATATATAATTTTTTTTAAAGAGGGGTTGGTTTTCCACTTAATGGTTATTTTGGAGATTGCATTTATGATGTGGCGAGCTGTTAGACGGGTCGCCTGTGAGACCTTTTTTTTAATTTAGAGTTTTTTAGACCAAAACTTGAAGAAAACAAGAGACTTCAGCCATGCTAAAGTGAGGGGATCACCAAAGTTATTTTAATTTATCCTGAGTGAGGCTTGAATGTGTGTAGCAAAAATGCATAGTAATTCATCCCACAAACGTCAACATTATGATGGTGCTAGAAGAAAGGTCAGAGGATCACCAAGGTCAGTAGGAATTAGTCATCTGGCAACCAAGAATGTCAAATTGTAAAATGTAAAATTGTGTGCCAATCCGTTCAGTAGATGTCGAGATATTTAACAGAATAAGTGGAAACTTTGACCTGCTGGTGCCACCAGAGGAAAAGTCAGTGGATCGCCAAAGTCATTAGGATTCATCCTCTTGTCATGGTGATCCAGCAAATATTACGGGATAAACGTGTATATATATATATGGGTGCTCCGTCATTGACTGATATTCATTTTAAATAGTTTGATTGGTAGTCTCTATACAGGCCTATCAGAAGAACCGATCAGATGACAAAATTAACAGCTAGTGACCCATTCTAGCATTTTGTACAGAAACACAGAGAGATAGAGACCTTAGAAGACGCGGACACAGTGGATAGTTTCCAGGAAAGCAACATTGAACACACCTGTGCCAATGTCATTCGGTACCACGTTGGTCTTGATTGTTTTGATAGGCTTAGTCATTAACAACAAGCGTCCTCGTCACGCGGCTCACCTGCTGCTGTGAAAAAGAAAGCATGCGTGAAAAAATCCAAAATGTGACTTGTGTACCCAAGTACTAGGCTGCGTCCTTACTGCAGTAGCCTGCATTCGAATCCAGCCAAGGGCCCTAACCCTTTGCTGCGAGTCGCCCCCTATCTCTCTCCCTTATTTCCTTGTCTGTCCACTGTCCTACCAAAATCAAGGTAAGCAGATTAAAGTAGTTTGTGAGTAAACACCAAAGGTGAAGTTACCTACTGAAAATAGAAATCCACACACCTCAGCGGCCCTTCCCCTTGCCTTCAAGTGATCATGAAAATAATCAGCATTAAAGTGCATTAACCGACAATAAAAACAATATTTAGTTGCAGCTCTAAGATTAATTAGTTACAGGTAACATATAGTAAAATTCATTTTATGTTCATACAGTCCCCTGCAAAAGTATTGGAACAGTAAGGCAAATTCCTTTTGTTTTTGTTGTTCACTGAAGACATTTGGGTTTAAGATCAAAAGATGAGTATGAGACAAGAGTTCAGAATTTCAGTTTTTATTTCCTGGTATTCACATCTAGATGTGTTAAATAACTTAGGACATATCACTGTTTGTATTAGACCACAGTATTCCTAGGTGAGCAAAAGTAAAGGAACAAATAATCTTAAAATCAATAACATTTAATATTTGGTGGCATTCTTCATTTGTGATGCTATTCCAGGCTTTTACCGCAGCTTTTTTCAGTTCTTGTTTGTTTCGGGGTGTTTCTTCCTTCAGTTTCCTCTTAAGGAGGTGAAATGCATGCTCTATTGGGTTAAGGTCAGCTGATTGACTTGGCCAGTCAAAAACCTTTCACTTTTTTCCCTGGATGAAGTCCTTTGTTTTTTTGGCAGTGTGCTTTGGGTCATTGTCCTGCTGCATGATAAACTTCCTCACAATTAGTTTCAATACATTTCTCTGTAAATTGGTAGACAAAATGTTTCTGTACACTTCTGAATTCATTCTGCTGCTGCCATCATCAATAAGTGTTAATGAGCCTCTTCCAGAAGCAGCCATGCACACCCAAGCCATGACATTACCTCCACCATGCTTCACAGATGAGCTTGTATGCTTCGGATCATAAGCAGATCCTTTCTTTCTCCACACTTTGGCCTTTCCATCACTTTGGTAGAGATTAATCTTGGTCTCATCAGTCCATAAGATTGTGTTCCACGACTTTTGCAGCTCATCTCTGTACTTCTTTGCAAATTTCTTACTGCTGATGAGTTGTTTGCATCATGTGGTGTGGCCTCTATATTTCTGCCTATATATGCACCTTCACCTCTGCACTGTGGAGGTCGTTGGTGATGTCACTCACTGATGTTTTGGGGGTTTTCTTTACAGCTATCACGATATTTCTGTCATCAACTACTGTCGTTTTCCTTGGCCGACATGTTCGACGTCTGTTGCTCACTACACCATAGTTTCTTTCTTTTTCAGGACATTCCAAACTGTTGTGCTTGCTATGCCCAATGTTTGCCTTCTTTTCTCAGCTTGACAATAGCTTGCTTTTCTGGTCTTCAAGTTGGTTTATCCTCTTTAACAGGAAATGCAGACTTTATAGGTTTGAACCAAGGATGAAAACTTAGACTAGTCATGCAGAGCTATTTATGTTTGGACAATCAACCTAGAAGGCAACAAGAAATAATCTGTCAGTCACATGTTCCAATAGTTTTGCTCACTTAAAAAATGGGTGGGTTCAAACAAAGGGTGATATGTCCTGAGTTGATTAACACATGTAGATGTGAATACCAGGAAATGTGATCTGAAAGTCTGAACTCTTGTCTCATACTCTTACTCTTCTGAGCTTAAACCCAAATGTCTTCAGTGAACAACAAAAACAAAGGAATTTGCCTTACCATTCCAATACTTTCGGAGGGGACTGTAATACAGGCTTGTCCACACTTCATTTAATGTTTTATAAGCTGCATTTTTATATATTTACTCATCTCAATTTTTGTGGTTGTGGTAATACTATTTTACTTTCCACTGAAGTTTACTTTTACATCTACTGTTAATTTACGGTTGATGTGTTTTCTTATTATTTTTTATTTAAGGCATCTTTAATTATTTCATTTCACCAGGCACATATTGCAATATACAGAATTGTTTTCTGATGTTTTAAACAAATGTAAATATTGTACTGGCATCAAACCTCCAGTATCGGTTGGACTCTACTGTTTATTTGCTTCTTCTGCTTGAAATGTCTAAGGTTTTTTAACAGGCACTCCTGTACCTCCCAGATAAACACAGCTTGACTTCCCTCTATCAGTTTAAAGGCTTATGGTGTGAGGTATGTCGACTAAGACGTGTGTTTCTCCGCCGCCAGGAAACTCTGCTTAAGCTGGAGTTGGACGGTGAATGAAGAGGGTTTGACACAGATGGTCGGGTGACTAGACTTGACCTGGTGCCATATCAACCCCCGCAGTGACCTCGTGGCTGATAGCAAGACAAATCAAACTGCTCACCCTGTCGCGCCCCAACTTCCTCTGGTGGTTAAAGTCACTCAAGAACTGACTTGAGTTCAGATGGAGAAAATTGTGTCTTTAGTTGTGAAAAAGCATTACATTCAGTCCTCCAGAATTCATCAAGCGTGCTGGTGAGGATGTTTATTTATACCTAAGCTGTGAGCAGCTGTGAACAACCACGTGTCTTTTTCTTTGCATTTTGAATATCAGCCCAGATGAACTCTTGCCTTAATTTTCAAACCCTGTTATCAAGCTATTTTCTTCAGCTGGTTACCAGCTGTGTTACAGCTGCAGGTCTCCAAGACAATTAGTGGAAATGTGATTTGTGTAGAGTAGAGCTGAAACAATTAGTTGTTGAATCGCTTGGTTGATTGAAAGAAAATGAATTGACGACCATTTTGATAATGGATGAATTGTCTTAAGTCATAATACCAAACATTTGCTGCTTACAGCTTCTCAAAAATTAGGACTTTCTGCTTTTCTTTTTCTTCTATGACAGTAAACTAAATGTAAGTGGGTTTCGGACTGTGGAACAAAACAAGTAATTGGAATACTCTGCGATTGGATTAATCAATCGATTGAAAATAATTGAAAGTTGCGGCCGTAACGTAGATTTTATTTAATTGTTTTGCTTAGTTGCACTTCCTCTCTACTCTTTTTTTTATTTTTTTTTCATTTGAATGTTTATTAAAATGTTAATTTCATGTTTTTTCAATTCTCAAAACTTCTCTTTTGCAGATTATGGATTGTTTTTACTTTCCAACGTCAAACAGGGATATCATGAATAATTTAACTCAATTTTCTTATGAAAACCTGGTGTTCGTTCTTAGCCTTCAGAATTTTCACACTGGACAGTTGTTTGCACACTGGTTTAAAGCAATAGTTCATTTAGAGAAATTTCCTTTCTTTTGATTAGTGAGCTTTAGAGGTGCTGGTAGGTGAATTTTGTTACCAATGACCAGAACCAGACTAGCTGTTTACCCATTTTCAGTCTTTATGTGATGCTAAGCGAACCAGCTGCTAACTCCTGCTTCATATTTATTGTACAGATATTAGAGTGATATCGATCTTATTGTCTAACTCTCTGTAATAAAGTGAAGAAGTGTTTTTTCCAAAATGCTGAACTATTCCTGTACAGCTCCCAGAACCTAATTGGTCTGAAATAAGGCAACATTTGACTCTCGAATCAGATTTTGCCAAATGGAGACCTGGCGGGGGTTTTCAGACCCAGTTTTCGAAGATTTAATCCAGCCTTCAATTACTCTTTCTCTTTTTCCATCATTGAGTCTGTTATCATGTTCCTTGTCTACAGTAAATATAGGACATGGTGTGCACCCAACCAACTGTAACTGGTATCAAAAGTTCAAAAGCTTGCTGTGATGAATAATGCAGCATTGATTGTGTATTCTTGCAATCTAAATGTTCATTTCAAGTGGCCTTTTAAAGTTTAATCGATACATCTAAGTAGTAGAGGTTTGATTCTCACAGGCGACCTCTGTAATAATTAAATCTGTAATTGTGGCATTGTAACATCCTTTTGATAAAATCACTCATCAAATATCTTTAAGGTACAGATGTCCCTATTGCTAAACTCTCTTTGCTTACTAAACTACTGCTGATTTTTGGCTTCAGCGCCAAGAGGAAATGCCACAAAAATCTAGATTTATCACTCTTTGTAAGTCTTTGAATGTTGGAAGAAATTACGGTAGTGAACCGTAATTCTTTGTACTGCAGTATTTGATTATTTGATGTGTTGATGAATATTTTTGGAAGTTTGCTTGCTTGCCGAGAAATAGATGGGAAGATCAATGCCACTTTCATGTCTGTACAATAAATGTGAAGTCACAGCCAGTAGCACAAAAGCTGTAAACTAGGAACCAGCTAGCCTGGTAACAAAGATAACTTTGTCTGCACCTAACCCCCAGTAAAACCGCATTCATTTTTACACAGGTTTTTGCAAAGATTAAACAAAGTAGATACAATGTGTTAATTTATTAATGAGCTTTAGAGGTGCTGGTAGGCAGGTTTTGGACAGAGCCAAGCTAGCGGTTCCCACTGTTTCCTGTCTTTATGTTAAGCTAAGCTAACCAGCTGTGGTATGGATCTTCTTGCCTAACTGTAAGAAAGCACATTTCCCAAACTATTCTGTTATCAAATATCTGTGTGGGTACTAATGCTAGGGAAAATTTAGAGAAAGCCTAGCATGTCCAATGACAATAATACAGTATAATGATATCATTGTCAGTAAAGAGGAAAAGAGGATTTCTTTGGTTGCAGGTTTAGGGTTTGTTGATTTCTGAGCACTGGTGCTACACTGGGAACAAATGTGTTTCTTTCTGTTCTATGTCATGGAGGTTTTGTTTTTGCTCTTTTACACAAAGGCTGTTAGTGTTGGTGTGAATGTTTGGTTGATGGACATGCCTTGTTTGAATCTCATCTTTTTGTGTTATTTTTGTGAAAGTATGTTGGACCTATTAAAAATCCATCAGCACTAATTGAGAGGTAATTTTATAAGTGTTCAACCTGCTGAGTTGTGTGGTTAGTATTTATTTTTAAGCAAGGGTTTTATTTATTTCTGGGCAGCATTACAGTCATTGTTCTGTATTTGCACCATGGATAAAACTGTTTGGTGCTGTAAATAAATCAAATAAAGTATTTTATGATTGCATTGTTACAAATTAAGTCATCTCTTGTCTACCTCTGAGACTATAAAATCTCACTGTAAATCTGAGTGTACGTCAAAGAAAACAGTGCACGCCATGCGCCAGCACCTCAGCACACAGCTGTATCTTGCGCCTGAAACATCAGGGAAGGTTTTGATAAAGCCGCTGTTGATAAAGCCGCTGTCAAAGAGAGAATAAGAACTTGTGTTGAGCTACTTTAAAGGTTAATTAAATAAACATTTTTCTGTGCTCTTAAATAAGTGACTGTTTTTTAGGCACTTATGGATCTATATGCTTTGAAATAATATTTCACAGCCTATAATCTATGTTGAAAATGATCAATGAACACCTACAGTTTAAACAGGAATTTAGGAATCAGCTGTCTTTCAACTGTCAACAGTAGCACTTCCTGGTTTCATAGTGGGTAACTGTTTGCCTTGCCCTGACAATGGCAGACAATTAAGATTTCCAAATGTATTTATTATTTTAACACTTTTTTGCTGTAAATACGTGTTTACTAATGTACTTGTCATCAACTATTAACTCCTCCTGTGGACACCCATAAAGTGCAGGCTGGTGATGATGAATTACAATGTACAGAATTGAAATAATATAAAATATGTCTGTGTTTGAGTTTGTTTTTTAAAATTGGACCGAAAGACTTTAATTTAAACAGATAGGATTGTTGTGACACTTAATAACGTTTTGTGTATAAGGCCATTATCTTTACAGTCAACATGTCTATAAATTGAATTCCATGTTGTAGCAGATCCAGGATAGAAGAATTTGCCAATGAACCAATCATTTCCTTCCTCATGTTCCCGGTGTAGATCGTAAAAACTGTTGTAAAGTGATGCAACTAAATCCAGAGGAACATCTTAAGCTTAGTGGAACATTAATCCCTTTTTGGCACATTGCAACACAGTTGACAGCAGTCCAAAGAGTATCATCTTCTAAGGTTTCTGATACCTTTACTAGTTCTATAAACATCTTGTTGTTGTTAATTTGTGAGGTCCACACTAAACTAGATTAAAGAGCTTTTATGCTGCTCCATCATCCTGGAATCTTCTGCAATTAGAAAAAAAAATGTCTCTTTGTGAATTGAAATTATTGCTACATAATTTGGGTGCGCTCTCTTCTGGCTGCTGATGTTCTTTCCTGGTTTAATAAAGGTGAAGTGAAATATTTGACAAGAGTGCAAAAAATGCAAAGTGCAATTCCTAACAGATCATCTCCACTGGACTTTTGTCTCAGCTTTTGATGACTTACTGTAGTTTTATGCTATTCTACCTCTGTAATCAGTTTATACTTCCCCTTTATAAGTCTTATGAGAGTAGTGTGAGGAAATGAATGAAGTAGAGTAGTATGTAAAAACAAAAAAAAACAGCCAACCCTTTGTTTCGTCACTTTCAAATCCTTAAATCAACTTTGTTTCCTAATCCTGCCTCCCCCCTGTATTTAACTGCTTAAGGAAACTTGGAAATGCACCAATGAGATTAAATGGATGACATCCCTGCTGCTTACCCTTGATCTAGACGTCTGATATATCAAATTCCTCACACACTAACAGTCTGAGAGGGGAATCTCTGTCTCTCTCTATTGAACTACAATATCAGTTATCAGTTATCAGTGAGCTACAAAAACAGGAAGAGCTGCCATTCACTGGGGATTTCAGTTCCTGCGGGACCAGAAACAGTCTTTCTGATGATTCAGCAAGGTACCATGTGCTGCTAGTATAGCTACATTTCCTGGATTGTTTCCTGTTATTCTCGTTTTCTTCTTTTCCACTGGCTTCCTGCCTTGAAACACAGTTGCTATGGCTTCAGAGAAATTTCACCTGCAGAGATGTTTGCAAAACCGCCGCTTGACTGTCACTACCACTGGTCTGTCAAAGAGTGTAGAGGACAACAGAACATTCCCATTTTCTCAGGAGAAAACTGTCAAAGCTTGGAGATCTCTGGAGGATCTGGACAGTCTTGGCATCAAAGAAGAGTGCCCCAAAGCAAAGGACAGACCTGAACGGCAACATAACATCACTGTCAATGTTGGGGGGAAAGTGTTTCATATCCCCAAACAGTGTGCCGTTAAATATCCTCAAACTCGGATAGGCTCATTGGCCCTCTGCAGGGACCGAGCAAAACTCCTCATGCTGTGCGACGACTACTGTGTGCGCAAGAACGAGTTCTTCTTTGACCGTGACCCTGCCTACTTCCACCACATTTGCCATTTCTACACAAGTGGAGTGCTGTGGGTCATACAGGAAATGTGCCCCATCAACTTCGAGGAGGAGATTGCATACTGGGGCCTGAGCCTGAAGGACACCCAGTTCTGCTGCTGGACGGTGTTCGAGGAGAAGGTTGATGAAGTAAAGGACAACCTGAAGGTGGATAGGGAGCTGATGGCTGAGAACGAAGTGAAGTACGACGTCAAGTGTTTTAGGGACATGATGTTCGGGAATATGCGGAAGATTATGTGGAACATGGTGGAAGATCCGTACTCTTCAGCTCTAGCAAAGGCTTTTACTTTGGTCTCCAACCTTTTTGTGCTCTTCTCCATCGTCGCAATGACTCTCAACACTGTGGAGGAACTTCAAACATATAGAATCAACAACAGAACACACATGGAATGGGTGGAGATCATCACCATTGTGTTCTTCACCTTTGAATATTTAATTCGCCTTCTCACCACTCCAAACATCACAATGTTTTTGAAGAGTGGACTCAACTTCGTGGACATGGTGGCAGTCATGCCTTATTTTGTCCAGATCATCTTCGAAGCCTTTTCTGACAGTGAGAACGTGAATGCTCAGGAAGACCTCAGGGCCATGGCTCGGGTCAGCAAGCTCAGCCACGTCCTCAAAGTCGTCAAGCTGCTGCGGATATTTCGGATTTTGAAGCTGGCTCGACACTCCACCGGCATGAGAGCCTTTGGGTTCACTCTGAAGCAGTGTTACCAGCAGGCCAGTTGCATTTTCCTCTTCATTGCGATGGGAATCCTCACTTTCTCTGCTCTCCTTCATTCAGCGGAAAGGGAAACTGAGGGATCTCCTATCCACAGTATCCCACATGCCTGGTGGTGGGCTGCAGTGAGTATCAGTAGATGAATAACTCAATGTCATGCACCATGCTCTTCTAGACCTCAGTTTTTTTCTAATCTACAAAAATCTTCCCCTCACCTGTCTTCTTCCTCTTCCTACACCTGACAAAGACAAATATGTGATATAGTCAGTAACACTACCACCTGATAAAGGTTTTTATTCCAAGCTGACATCACAGCAGCGCGTTTCACTGGATAAAATCTCTTATCTCTCCTTTTAGCTGCAGAGGTTTGATTGAAAGGAAAATCTACAGAAAATTTATGGAAAATACTTTAGCTTTGAGGAGGTGCCTTGAAGAGCACCTCAAGATTAACCTTCATAAACATAGTATTCATGATACTATTTATGTTATTAACTGGCTGTTCTTTAAACATAAACAATGTTAATGCTAAATTTAACCTTAAAATAGTGTCCTATACAACACGTTCTCACTCCTAATTCATCAAATATGGCAGCTTGGTTAGTAGCCGTATATGCTTCAAACTATGACACTATAGGTAACCCTCTAGCATCATTTCTGGAGGTGCCCCTCTAGTGTGATGTATTGATGTGCCTTCAGAGTCTGGTTGATGTAGTACACAGAGCGCAAAAGTCCACGTAGTAAGCTGGTTTGGGTAAAACTGATGCTAGAGGGGTACGTAGAGCGTAGTTTGAAGTGTAGGGCCACTGGCCAAGCTCCCACATTTGATGAGTTGGGAGTGTGAATATGTTGCCCTCTGACATAAACATGGTGTATTTCCCTACAGATACAATTGTTACTGAGTGGGAAGCCAGTGGTGAAACTGAGCCAAAATGATCTGGGCTCAGCTTCGTCAGATTTACAACATTCATTTTTACACATTATACAAACTTGCAACCCATGCATGTACATAAGAAAGCGCTGTGGGACAGCTGTACCTATTTGCAATCTGAGTGTAAACAGCTTTATTACCTTTGTGAAATGGGCCTCAGGGACCTTGTTGCTGCACCTGTGACTCCTTCTGTTTGTTAGGGCGCATGCATGAAGGGATGAATAGGCTATAAGGAAGACAAGGACTGCAGCACCAGGGAATTACAGTCCATAAGGCTTCCTAAGACTGTTTTCTGGACTAACATAATTCAGCACTGGAGGTTTCTTGAATAATGGTTTATACTAGCCACCAAGTTTTAAATAGTTGGCTTAACATCAATATTCATGCAAGAAATCAAGAAATTCAGCTAATAATGCTTTAGAAATTAATAATTATAAGTTTAATATCAAAAGAAACAAGAAAAGACACTATTTTGCAGATTTATGAAACATTGTATTTGTGTATCTGGGCTTACGTGTTAAAAATAGTGGTAATACTTTACTTTACACCTAGATGAGATAGATGTGTGTTTAGGATGCCCCTCCCCGTAGTGGTACAATTTGTCACCAGGCACAAACTAGCACTATATCAGGAACATGGAAATGCAATCACTGGTCTATCCTTGCTGGCTAATGGAGAAGGAAAAGGATTACATTACAGGTGGTTGTTTGCTAGTGAATCCTGCTGTTCCTTGTTAAGCTGCTTGAATTTTACAGTTAATCCAAACTGGGCCAGGGCAACAAACCATGATAAGCCCGTTTGAAACTTGCAGCTGCATGAGACTCCTTTTCTGCTTTGTGTAGCATTCGTGAAAGCCGAAAGACGACAGTCCTTCAGGGCCAGCCGGTGCAGATGTTAAACCTGACGACAGACATGTCTGTTCTCTGAATAGGCCTACTGGTTTAGTAGTCTAGCTGGTTGTACAGATTACGGTCTCAGAAAGTTCTCATCTTTAAATATTTCACATACACAGCTCTTGTGCACTGTTAAAAGCCACTTGCTTTGCAATTATGATCAAAATAATTATGATAAATAAAACTGGAAGTGGACTTTCCCAACTAAACAACTGATCAAATCTTGCTAAATAATACCAGTTTAGCAGCATCACACCTGGAAAGTGTCGTCTCAGGAGATAAGATATTTCAGTTTGTGGAGCCTCATTCTTCTAATCATCATAAGGGATCATTTTGTTGTGAAGAAAATGTTGAAAATCTACTGTTCAATTTTCTCTCTTAGGTCAGCATCTCCACTGTTGGCTACGGTGATGTGGTTCCTGTGACTATACTGGGCCGCGTTGTGGCCTTTGGCTGCATCTCATTTGGCATCATCCTCAACGGCATGCCGATCTCGCTCCTCTTCAACAAGTTCTCTGATTACTATGCCAAGCTAAAAGCCCAAGAGTACAACACCATCTCAGTGCAGCGGCGCTTTCATCTACGGAGGCGCATCCGACGCAAAATGGACATATGTTTTCATCCCTGTGAGGAAGACAATAGTCCAGAAAGCAACTGTAAGTGTCCACACTGAGTGAATCTTAAAATGACGTGATCATTTTAATAAAGGTGTCTTATTTTATTTGTTTATGTATTTGTTTATTTCAGGTTTATTTGGACAATTTACATTAATAATACATACATACATGTATAATGTGCCAGAATTAGCCAAAAGGCTATTTTACATCTGCTGTCCCTGGACAGGTGGTAATTTGTCACACCTAAAAAGATAAAAGGATCAAAATAGTACATACAGATTAAGCCCAATACAAAAAAAATCCTCAGTGTGAGTGTGTTGCTTGGTAAACTTAAAAGTGAGTCATCGTGTATGACAATGTGTTGGGTACAGGGAAATAAGCTGATAATAAAATTAAGTTAAAAAGAGGATATGGTTGAGAAAGAAGGCAGTTGGATTAAAGGGAGGGAAGTGACAGTGACAGGCACTAATGTCTTTTTCTATTTAAATAACTTGTTATGGTACAGTTGACATAAGGTTGTGTGTTAGGATTAGAGACCCAAGTTTGTAACACGAAACTCAAGTAAGTTGGATCCACCACACAGACTCAACTTAAACTGAAAACTTGTGAATTGTAAACGACGAGTGCCTGTAACTGAATAGAATTGTTAGAAACGAAATAAATGTTTCAAAACATGACTATACATGTTTCCTATCAATGCTGTCATGTATGTTAAGTTATCTCTTTCTATCATATGAATAATAAGGAGACTGATGACTTACAATAAATCACTGGTTGCTGTAAACATGTCTGTCAATGTGTAAAGACTCATTATTACATCTGGATATATGGATTTTTAAATATTTTTTCCTTTTATCCGTTTTTCCCTGGATCCAGTCTTTGCGCTAAGCCAGTCATTCGTCCTGAGCTACCTGCCACTTTGTTGAGAAACTGCTTCAGACCCTGTCTCACCAATACCGGTGGAAATTGCTGTCTCTTGATATGCTAAATTAGCTAGGTATTCAAACTGGCAAGTTGCTAACTTTGTCTTTCTGCCATTTGTTACTGGGCAGGTGGCATATATTTTTACCTGTGTCTAAAAATAATTCTGACGAGAGCTGTGAACTAACACAGTAAAGTTGCAGGTAGTAAAACCAAAACAAGGAGCTGAAAGATGCTATAAAGCTCTCTGTAGCTGAGTGGACCTTCAGCATCCGGTGATAATTCTGTGTGGGTTCTTCATTATGAGTGACCCCTTTTACATTACACATAGACATTTGATTTAATTGTTAATATACTGTATACATATTCATTATAGCATATTTAAGAAATCAATTAATTTGCTTATTTACTACCAAACATTTGAATTTAAGTCACCTGTCACCTACTGGAAAGTCACCGTTGATTATAATCAGACATCAAACTTGTGACATCAAAAGCTGACGCCATTGTAGATTCTTTTGTTGATTTAAGTATCCTTTTCCCTAAGAACTTATTGTTTTTTTCTTAGGAAGTAATCGTACTCTGAGTAAATATTGAGTTATGACACAATGATCAATATTAGATCATTGTTTCCCAATTTGGAGGCCAAGTAACACCTAGAACTCGTGTTGTAGGCGCTTTAAGAAATGGACAGGGGTCAGCATGGGCTCCCTGACTGGTCTGCGGCTTTACAGTCACATACTCTGCAATGCATTGTGTGTTCTGACACCTTGCTATCAGAACCAGCATTACCTTTTTCTGCAATTTGACCTTTAGCTCATTTGTTGAATCGGCCCACACATGCCAGTCTTGCTCAAATATTTACCCAAACCATGACATAAATGTAATATAATCAGTTATGTTCTATATAGCACGAAGAGACTACAAACTTAATTTTGTTGTGCAACCTTGTATTGCATAATGACAAATACATTCCTTTGATACTTGATCCTTGATCATTGTTGAATCTTCACTAAAAAGTTGTGGCTCTCTTGGTTTTATCCTCCTAATTCCTCTAATTCCTCTTAGCAATGTTATAGAATGACAAATGAATGTACCTCGAAACCTTGAAATGATTAAAATGTACCTCGAACCTTGAAATTATTAAAATGTACAGGATGATATTTAATTTCCTATCACGAATAGTACATAAACAACGACCTGAGAACCTGCTCTGATGCTTAATCCCAGATCAGATCCAAAAAAAAAAGAAGCAAGAACCAAGCAGTACAGAGAAAAGTAAAAAAAAAATTGTTAAGCCCCAATCAAATGTAGTACATTTTACATGCCCGACATTTGAATTGTTCTTTACCCTGATCAAGGTCTTAAGAAACCAGATTCAGAGTCCGTTTGTCAGAGTTTAGCACTGGGCCTTGTCACGACCCTGTTCAGCTGCTGCACCACTGTCCCTGAGGGCACTTGAGACTTCCACCTTTGAAACACTTGAAATTTGTCAAGCATTGCTGGCTGTGTCATTCCAAACAATTATGTTTCATCAGTTTATAACACATTAAATGTTAATGTTGCTGAGTTTCATCTGTATTGCATTGCAGTGAGATACAGTCCAAATATAGTAAAGCTTTTGTTTGGTTGTGCTTTTTCGCTCTTGTGTGCATGTGGTGTGGTAATAAATGATAATAAAATAACATAAATAATAAAAAAGGCAATATCACACAGATGTCACAGTCTATCTATCTGTCGCTCCTCTCCAGCTCCCACGGCCCTTCATTGCCATTGTCCATCCATCCACCAGATGCCCACAGAGTTTCTTTACTTTCCTCATCACCTGACTATCCCACCAGTGTTCACCTGTTTCCACTCCCATCATCTGCTCTGCATGCTCTGCAGTTGCCTTGCCGCACCCCCTCTACCTACATCGTATTCCCTCATCAGTCCATCAGACCATGAAAGTTGTCATGTACCACATTCTTTTGCCTAAAGCAAGAAACCTGATCCTGTACCCCAACCCGTACCTGAAACTTCCTGCGTCTCCCTGCCTGTCTACCTGCTTACCTACCTATGTATACCTGTCTTCTAGTATCAATAAACGGCTGAAATTTTATTCCAGGACTTACATTTGGTTTTTGGGAGTACAGCGGTTTTAGGCAACTACATTCACAGAAGTGTTAACACCGTGAAGCTTTACTTTCACTCTGTATTGTTTTTCAATCTGTTTGTGTCCACTGTAAACATGAATGGGAAGCTGTTATCATGTGTATCTTCACTGTGGTATTTGTCCAGCAAGAGAGTAAGTACCAAGGTCCACCTTCAGGACAGGAAGAGTCATTTGGTCAGAAGCAACTCAAAAGGGTTCAAAGGGTAGCTTAAAAAGTTATTCATTACTTGTGTTTGTTTCAAAATTAATTCTGCTTTTTGAAGCAGAGTGAATATTGATTAAAAGTTCTAAAGAGCAGCAGCAGTGTTTCAGGATGAATACTTAAATCCAGTAAAAACTATAACATTAGGAAAGTAGTTGTGATATTTTCAACGGGTATTTTATGCAATTAATTGGATATTTTAATAATAATCAAATAATAAAAAACGAGATGTAACCTTACTGTAAAACATATTTGTTTAGGTTGTTTGGCAATTTTCTACACTGCGTTCCAGAGGTCATTGTTTTGTAAGTCAGACCTTTCAAGCTTTTGCCCCTAAGTCCCAATACAAAAAGTCAAAAAAGGCAAGTTTTGAGTCATTACATGCTCTTCACTATATACATATATATGGTTTGTATATGCTATTTTAAGAAATTATAATACATTTACACATGAATTTATCATGAATGCATTTTAAAATTTGTATTCATTTGTTAACACAAGTTTGTTAAGTGGGCTGACACATCATTTTAATAGCAGGAAACAGGGGAGAGAGACGGGTATGACAAGCAACAAAGGATAGCAATAAAGACTGCGTAGTCAGTACCATGCACTGGAACCATTTGGCTACCAAAGCTCTCAGCATAAAATACAATTAGCCAGCACCAAAACAGAATGAATTTTGTGTTTCTGTCCTGTCTGACTGTATTTAATTGATTCAGGAAATATAGGGCAATGAATTGATTTGTGGCATGCCTTGTGAATGACTTTCAACTTTTTAAACTCAAGTCACAAGTCTTTGGTGTTAAAGTCCAAGTCAAGTTGCAAGTCTTTTTTGATTTTGGCAAGTCTAAAGTCATCAAATTTGTGACTTGAGTCTGACTTATAATTTTCTGACACACACACACACACACGCATACACACACACACACACACACACACATACACACCTAGAGAGAGAGAGAGAGAGAGAGAGAGAGAGAGAGAGAGAGGGGCACCTCCCACAGACTACAAAGTAAAGCAGACCATGGAGGACACACTGGATTTATTAATCTTTGTAGCTTCATAGAAGATCGAGTGGATCAATCTCCCTTGACGCCTCCCTTAAACGGTAAGTCAATTATAAAAATAAGTCAATTATTCAAACGAACTTCATAGTGCATTTGAGTTTCCTATTGAAAGTAACGGAAAGATGTTTCACATCAGCAGATTTTAACCCCTGGATTTTTGACGAGGCTTAACTGAAAAATAATCACTAACTAACTGTTGGTTAGTTGATACAATAACTTGATAAAATAACAAGCGTAGGCCTTTGGCAAATCAACGATCGTGTCTGAAAAAGGTTTTAGACAAAAACAGATAAAGTAGGCTATGTGTCTAAATGCGTTTATTTCACAGTCCTGTCTTGCAGAAACTAGAATATGCACACTTCTCTATTCATAGTTTGTTTAATGTAAATGTCACCTGATCCTTCAAATTATTTCATTGAGCACGCCATTCATAGTGTCCTTCAGTTAAGCAGTCTGTCTTGAGGCTAATGTGCACTCTCCTGACAAAAGCATGTAAAGCGTGCATGGGTGTAGAGATGGTGATTGTGCCATTAAATCTGAAGAACACCATTATTATTCCATTCTATATTTGTCACGGAGCAAACTTATGTGTGCTGTTTTAAATTAACTTTAATTCTGATATTCTTTCATTCTCGTAGAAAACGGAAATCTCATGTGACGTGCTTACCGTAGGAAACGTAGCTGTTGAAGCAACGTAGCTAAATGAAGGAACAAGTTTAAACTTCAGTTTACTGTTTATATGTTCATACTTAATATGCCATGTATATTTGTGTCTATCAAAAGTTTTTAGTAAAATGTCTGTTTTAATTCAAATAACCTTTCATGTAGTCTAATTATGTGTTTATAGACAGAGGTGGAATAAGCATTACTTAAGTTAAGATTCTTTACTTAAGTAAAAGCACCAATACAATGCAAAACATTCAACTAGAAGGGAAAAAGCCTGCATTCAGATCCTACTTAAGTTAAAGTACAGAATTATTATCAGAAAAATATAGGCCTACCACTAATAATAATATAATATCAAAAGTAAAGGTCCTCCTTCTGCTGTAAAATGTTCCCTGTAATAAATATATTATCATATATGATATTATTAAACTGTTAATACTGATGCATCAATGAGTACCTTAGCAGTATTTTACTGCTTGAAGTGGAAGTAGCTTAACTGCGTCATATGTAGTTAGATAGTTTAGTCCAGTGGTGAATAGGGGTCAGGCTCTCTATACAGGCCCTAAGATCAAATTTCTTTAATCTTTGCTTTTTTTGAGAAATTTTAGATAATTTTTCATTGAAATGTAGTTGATTAAAACTATAACGTAACATAAAATGGTGTACCCAAGTAAAGCACAAGTACGTCTTTAAGTACAGTTCTTAAGTAAATGTACTTTGTTACTTCCCGCCAGTTAATAACTGTTACAAAGGTAACCTTGCACACCATTACAAACTATCATACAAGAATAGAAACTGAATTTGAAGTTTTTACATGTCATTACTGACCAAAATGATCTCCAGATAATTTAGAAAGCAGAGAACAAAAATCTGTAAACATGGTTTTCTAAAAAAAACAAACCCTTTGACTTTTACTATGAAGCATGGACTGTAGGCTAATAGCTGGTGAAAAGGCAGAGCTTCATTTTTGTTCAGTCACTGTTCCTAAGCAGATTGCCAAGAACTGAAAGTAAACTTAAAATAGGCCACCATCTCACAAGAATTCAAACTTAAGGTGAATCTACCATACAGTTTGAAGATTTGGAGGGTGATTTTATTCACAAACGCAACAAGTAAAGTATAAATTGACTGCTGTTGATGAAGTTAATATGTGTTGTATGTGTCAGTGTGTCAAACGCAGAGAGAACATGCAAACGGTGCAGTTCAGTTATGTGGTGCAGAGGGCGGGGGATGTTGTCTGAGGAGCAAACTGTGACGACATGGAAATTTCACATCGCAAATAGGATATGATACAAAAGGCATGCAATAGACAGCAAGGCGGAAACATTGGAAACAAAAAGACCTTCACTAAATTTTAACAGCACAAGAAATTAGCTGAATCAAGTCTTAACAAAATCCAAACAGTATAGCTTTGTAGTCTTCCACTGTAGTACAATAATATGTGATCTGCTGTTTATTTGGTGAAGAAAATACTCCACTAACTGATTGTATTATGCACGTACAATAACTAAGCTCATTTCAGGCAGTTAATGTTTGACCTTTATGTGGTTCAATCCGTCATTTGGGTGTTTACTGCATGATTTCCTGATGCTGTGTAGCAGTGTGAGGCTAGTGATGAGTCTAGGTGTGTCATTTTGCCTTAAATGTTAATCTCGGGAGCTTCTTTTTCTCACGTTTCACGAAATGGGTATTTAGTTTGTTGTAATGACTTAATGTCTGACATCACCTATGTAACATATTCCACCCATTTTGAGGAGACTTGACAGCATTTGATTTGTTGCCACCCTACACCCTATGTAACAGTACAGCATGTGAGGAGTCTGCAGGCAGATGCCAAGTCACCTCATGTCTGCTCCGAAGTTCAGTCTGGTCACGCCTTTTGTTTAGACGAGTATGGCGAAATGCGCAAAAAAGCTTTAACTTAAAGCATTCAACCTGTCTGTGCCTTATATTTTGAGAACTGAAAGGAGTTCTTCTGGACTCAAGAGACAATAATTTGACTAAGTGTATTTTCATGCATCGTTTTCCAGAGAGGCCAGCTCAATAAATCTCTTCTGAACAGTTGATGCTAAAAGTCTGTGCTTCTAGCAAATTTAACTGAGTTTGTAGTTCAGGGGCAGTTTATTGTCGATATCAAGTAACACTCTACCATCTATATGCTTCAGAAGAAAATCTTGAATGATTTTGAATCTTGGATCAATTTAAAACCACCTCCAGACTAGGTGTTCTCTCTATCTCCAGTAAATCATTTGTTGGTTGAAATGATGCTCTGGGCAGCTGCAGAATGAGCATTATGCTCATTTAAGAGCAGAGTTGTATCATTTTGACCTCAGGAAGACCTACAGACTAGAAAAAGTACTGTGATAGTCGCTAACTTTTAGTGCGTAGACTGGTGCTGGATGCCATACTGCTTTATTAGATTTATTAGTGTTACCTCCATTACAACATATATTATGAATACACTTTGCACAAGCTGTGTTTCACCTGTGTTAGCTCCAAGTATTTTTACATGCTCATTACAACTGCAGTTTACAGACAATTACAATGTAGTCGCACTTTAAAATGCTTACCAAATTCTGATACTGAAATAGCCCAAGAGCTTAACATTATTTTAGTTCTGATGATTCAGAAATTGATAACTTAAACACCTCAGTACCCATCCCGCCAACGTACAGATTCAGAAAATAAGTTGTCATGTGGTCAAGGGGAGTAACACTTCCAAAATACACACTGAGCCTGGGCTAAATAGGCCTTATTTGTTACATTTATGCACTCATTTAATTTGTGCATGCACAAATTCATAACTTTCTCTATGTTCTCAACAATATGTTTGTCCCCAAACCATTTATAGCAACATAGGAACATCATTCATATTTGATCAGGGCAACTCGTAAACTGATTTGACAGGAATTGTTATGTTCTGTGAGACTTGAGAGACCTCTACCACCTTACATGAAGTAGTTTACGTGACTGATGGAGGAGTGTTAATTTTATTTTTTATTTATTTCATTCTGAACATTAATAATAGCATGAATTTGCTGGCAGGATATTTTTTCCTGTCAACCAACTGTCACACTGGGTACCCTGTGTACACTGCCTATTTGCTTTAAGACAGCGATTCAGACAGTGTGGTGCGCGCACGTGAGCTGCCTCTAGGCGGTGCTCGACAGGAAAAATGTCATGGTGGTTTAGTAGTGTAATATCTACAACAATTCTTTTTTGTGGAATTTTTCATGAAATAAAAACCTGAACTGAAAACTTTTCTTTGTAAATTTAATTTAAATGAAAAATGTTATTATTAGCCTATTAGCTCACAGGGAATGGCTACTCACACACCTCTTTCCCTGTCCCTTTCTCTCTCTCTCAGGCTGAGCCACCCGCGCTGTACCTACAAATCTTCATATCAATCCTCTTTCTGTCCATTTCATATCTAAGGCTATAACAGGGTGCGATTTGTGGGACAAAACAGAGGGGAGATGTTTTGAAACGTTTATTTTTGTCATGAAAATACCCCCACCTCCCTCACAATGGTTTGGGACGCAGGTGAACTGTGGTTTGATTGCAAAGTTATACCATCACAGTGCGAGAAAAGGTTTTACTGCCACTGTTACTTTTTAAAGTAATGAATATATAACATTACATCGCAATGCAGAGCTGCAGTGAAAAGACAGAACAGATGCATGCTGTGTTTAACGCAGTGAGTGGGTAAGGGGTGAGCGAGTGATTTAAAAGCCGTCACTTTCAAGAGTGTCACTGAGTGAAACCCCTTAGCTGTGACTTTGGGCATTTTCATTGGTTCTAACAGGGACACTGTGCTGCTTGTCATCATAGAAACAGAATATCAGATTTTGATGTTTATTTCACCTTCAGTGGTATCGGCTGCCTTCACTTCACTTCAACACACATCATTTTGTTTGACCATTTCATTTAAATGTAGAAGATTTGGTTTTAAATTACTATTATTTTTTATTTAAATGAAAGTGTTGTTAATCTTAATCCTGGTGTCAAGCTTAAATTGCTCCAAAACCAACAACCTCTGATACATCGTGTCATCAAGTTCTGACTAATGTGTGAGCAAATGGCCTACATACACATCAAGCAGGGACATACATGTATCTTGTTTAGTAAATCAGTCAAAATTCCAATATTCTATCCTATTTTTTTTAGCTTTGGTTTGGCCCACCAACTCCAGAGAAAGAGAAATACGGGTCTGTTTAGCATGGCATTGTATGTTTCTTCACCAGCTGCTTGTTTACTTTGCACTGGGAAGGTAGTGTACAAATGAGGTTGTGGTCCCACACATTTCATTAAACTGGTGTGGTGTGAAAGCCTCTGCAGTATGTGCAGGTCTGATGTCTGATATCTGAAATGTTTTGATTAAAAAAACAAGTGTTTTGTTTTTTCACTGCAGAGCTTCAAGGATGAGAAACATCAAAGCAAAAACGTTGGTGCTGGCTGGATCTCTTGGTCTGTTGGTCCTCCATCTTTGTAAAGACTTTATTGATCACAAAACCATTCACATTCAAGTAGATGTGAAGGACAGTGACAGTAAAATAAGGCAACCGGCCAAAAACAACTCCTACGTATACACCTGGCCAAGATGTCAACGAAATGTGTCTGCTGCCAACATCAAAGGCTTCAGCTCTCTTCCTGGTAGCATACAAAACTTTCTCTACTATCGACACTGTCGCCATTTTCCCATGCTACTGGACATTCCTGATAAATGTGGAGGAGCTGATAAATCAGCAGAAGTCTTCCTTCTGCTGGTCATTAAAAGTTCCCCTGAGAACTACGACCGTCGAGAGGTTCTGCGCAAAACCTGGGCTAAAGAGAGGTTACACAATGGTGTGTGGATCAGAAGGATCTTCATCTCAGGAACAACTGAGACTGGTTTTGAGAAAGAGAGACTGAACAAACTACTCGAGCTGGAGCAACAGGAGTACAACGACATCCTCCAATGGGACTTTAGTGACACATTCTACAACCTCACCTTGAAGCAGATTCTCTTCTTAGAATGGATGGAAAGAAACTGTCCGAACGCTCGCTTCCTGCTAAATGGTGATGATGACGTCTTTGCCAACACAGACAACATGGTTGAGTTTCTCCAAGGCCTCAAGGATAATAATGGAAACAAACACCTCTTTACTGGCCATCTGATCCAGTATGTGGGGCCCATTAGATCACCAGGGAGCAAATATTTTATCCCAGTTCAGATACAGGAGTCAGATTCCTATCCCCCTTACTGTGGGGGTGGGGGCTTCCTCTTGTCTGGCTATACCGCTTTGGTAATATACAATATGTCCCAGACCATTACCATTCTTCCCATTGATGATGTTTACATGGGGATGTGTCTGGCCAAAGCAGGACTCAGTCCTGTTTCCCATATGGGTGTGAAGACGGCAGGACTGTACATTCCATCCAGCACCCTAGATAAATTCGATCCTTGCTATTTTAAAGACGTTTTACTGGTACATCGATTCCTTTCAGCTCACATGTATGTTATGTGGCACAGAATACATGATCCTAAGCTGATTTGTGGTCCCTACAAGAAAGGCTTTAGCAGCAACAAAAAGTAACTGCTTTCACACCTAACCTGTTTGGTTCGGTGAAAACAGATCCTGGTGCGTTTGAACAGTTAATATAATTCTTTTGGGCATTGTGAAAGCTGTCAATCAAACTCTGGCGCAGCCTAAACAACTGGGCCGAGATGCTTAAAAAGGGTCTGCCTCCAAGTGGACTCTAGTGCGGCCGGCTTGTGATTTTATGACAACCACAGGATTTTATGAGAGCAGATAATAATTTTTGAATTATTTCAAAAGCTAATCAATTCATCTGTTTATAGTGAAATCCGTTCAGGAAGGGATATTCTAATTGAGCTGTATAAACCATGTATATATTTGTGCAAATCATTTGGTAACTAGATATAGACATCAGTGCTGGTATTTTCTGTGGGCTACCATCTGCAATTCCTTTAATGATGACTGTATGGAAGAGTGTGTTTTGTGTATTACATATTTATATAATTGCTGTCAGCTTAAAAGTGTGATTGTGTTGTTACTAGGGATGGGTATTGATTCAAGATACATTTTGACTGCCAAGTGAATCATGTCCAAAGCACATAATTGTCCCAAAAACAGCCAACTACTACTAAGTTAGCACCAAATGCTTGTTAATGCTGCTTAATGATTGGTCAGACATTTTCTGTTTAAAATATTCCTTTTTAATAGTATTTTATATAGGAAACTATTGATACCTTTTGAACAATACTCAGCTCTAAGTGGGTAAGGGCTATATGGTTACGGTGTCCACAGGTTTACAAAAATATAATTCAGAGATAAAACTCAGGGTTTCTTAAGTCTAATGATGTAATGTTGTCTAATGTAATTTTCTGCTAAAGCAACATAAGTTGACATTTTTTTTATTTAAAGATGTTTTTTAGCACAACCTGTATATTACGGTTAGAACAATATGTTCAGAAAGAGATTAATATTGTGTTTGTGTGCCTTACATAAGTGTTTCTCAACCAGAAACACAGTTATAATTGCAAAAAGATGTTTTGGAGGAACGAAATTGTTTATGTACTGTCAAATACTTAGAAAATACAAACAGTTACAAACAGTAATAATCGGTTGTCAGTAATAACCATTATAAGGGGATGAACGGTTCCTGACATAACGGAAATACAAACAGAGAGACGTTTGATTATATTCTGATGCTTTTGATTGGTTCTCATGTTGAATTTGCAGCACCACCTGCCGGCCAGTAAAATTTTCTTCTCAAGCTGTGTTTTTGAAAATGGTTAACAGTTTAAAACATTCATTCATATTATCTAGTCACAAAATAACGGAGGACTCCTATGCTAATTTCAGTCCCTCCCAAATCGATCATCTTGTTGATAGTGCTGCAGGCTCGCTGCGAATGACACTCGACACTGTAGCCCCTCTAAAAAAGAAAATACTAAAACAAAGACGGTTAGCTCCATGGTATAATACTGAAACTCGCAAATTAAAGCAAATATCACGGAAACTTGAGAGGAATTGGCGTTCCACCAAAGTGGAAAATTCGCGTTTAATTTGGCAAGATAGTCTTAAAACTTATAGGAAGGCCCTCCGTAATGCCAGAGCAGCGTACTACTCGTCATTAATAGAGGAAAATAGGAACAACCCCAGGTTTCTTTCAGCACTGTAGCCAGGCTGACAGAGAGTCACAGCTCTATTGAGCCAAGTATTCCCATAGCTCTCAGTAGTTACGACTTCATGAGCTTCTTTAATGATAAAATTCTAGCTATTAGAAACAAAATTCACCAAGACCTGCCCTCAATTGGCACTGAATTATCTCTTAACTCAGGAACCTTAGAAACAGCTGTAGAACCAGATACATGTTTAGACTGTTTTGCTTCCCTCAATCTTTACCAACTAACTTC
>NC_060154.1:11425912-11442339 GCF_021292245.1 Micropterus dolomieu
TCCTTCTTACCTACAAAGCTCTTAATGGTCAGGCACCATCTTATCTTAAAGAGCTCATAGTACCTTACTACCCCACCAGAGCACTGCGCTCCCAGAATGCAGGGTTACTTGTGGTTCCTAGAGTCTCCAAAAGTAGACTAGGAGCCAGAGCGTTCAGCTATCAAGCTCCTCTCCTGTGGAACCAGGTTCCAGTTTGGGTTCAGGAGGCAGACACTATCTCCACATTTAAGAGTAGGCTTAAGACTTTCCTCTTTGATAAAGCTTATAGTTAGGGCTGGCTCAGGTGAGTCCTGAACAATCCCTTAGTTATGCTGCTATAGGCCTAGACTGCCGGGGGATTTCCCATGATGCACTGAGCACCTCTCTCCTCGGGCGGCTGTGGCTCAGGAGGTAGAGCGGGTTGGCCGTTAATCGGAAGGTCGGTGGTTCAATCCCTGGCTCCCCCTGGTTGTGTGTCGAAGTGTCCTTGGATACTGAACCTCGATTTGCGCTGTGGAGTCTGGATTTGTGGTTGCGGGTCACCTGCTGCCCCCGTGTTCCTGCTCGACACCCTCTACTGCAACGACTATTGTTGCTAGTCTTATTGTTATTATTGTTATTATAATCATTAACATTACAATGGTTACCATTAACACTATTATAAATATCTGTACCATTTTTCATTTAGTCTATAGCAACATCACCTTTACTGTCTGTACCTCTGTGTGTATATTGTGTAGGCTGCCTCCCTCCCCTCTCTCTCTCCTTACATCCCTCTCTTTTTCTCTCTCTCTCTCTCTCTTTTTCTCTCTCTTTCTCTCTCTCTCTCTTTCTCTCTCTCTCTCCCCCTCTCTCCCTCTCTCTCCTTCACCCCAACCGGTCGAGGCAGATGGCCGCCAACCCTGAGCCATGGTTCTGCTCGAGGTTTCTGCCTCTTAAAAGGAAGTTTTTCCTTGCCTCTGTCGCCTAGTGCTTGCTCTTGGTGGGAACTGTTGGGCTTCTGTAAATATCATCATAGAGTACGGTCTAGACCTGCTCTTTTATGAAAAGCGCTGTGAGATAACTGTTGTTGTGATTTGGCGCTATATAAATAAAACTGAATTGAATTTAATTGAATTCATAAAATAGAAATGTAATCAAAAAGTAATTAATGTAATAAGTTACATTACTTTGTTAAAGTAATTGAAATAGTTACACTACTATTACATTTTAACTAACCTATTACAGTTAGAAAATTACCTTACCCAACTCTGGCTATTACTAATTTCTTACTAATTAGTAATGGCCGTTTGGTAATTTGATTCAGCTTTATTTTCACAAAACAGGACTGCACAGTGTAGGAGGCTGAAAATTTGGATAGAATAAAACAATTAGACAATAAAACACAACAAAGTAGCTTATATAAAAGTAGCACTTAGGAAAACTAAATCATAATTACAAGGAATATATACTGTACAGATTATTTTGTGCATAAAAATACCACCGTACACATCCCACAGATATTTCACCTGTAATAGACAAAACAAAGATCTAGCCTCCGGTATGTAAGACATTTTGCGAAAGTTGTTCGGCTAGTGCGAGTTACAGAAACCTTAATCTTCACCTGTTATAAACAGGCTCTTATTTACCCCCGATGTTGTCTTCTCAGGCAGTTGACTTCTGAAGTGTTGCTCATCTTCAAATAAATGCTATTATAATTTCAGCAAAATGCTTAGAACGTTACTTTAAATAAACTAACGGCCTCTTACGGATCGGACTTATACTCTGATTTGTGAAGCTTCTATGGAGAATGTTCTGCCTCAGCGTAAAGGTTGCCTGATCGGCAAAACACAGGGCGCAGTGCTCTAAATATTTACCTCACCTGTACCTGTCTAGTCCAGCAGTCTGCACGGGCTGTCTGCCGTTAGAGGGATACTCACCAAGCGCTCACCTGGATCAACCATTACTTTCAGGTAGGCCTAATTATTGTTGAATGAAGATTGGTTTAATTGCGTGCTGCACGCTTCTATGAACTTAATTTCTAAAAGGGATAGCACTATTCTACAAGTAGGATATGCCTATTTCACACAGTCACGTCAATTCGAAAACGAGCTGATTATTCTAACTCGATTTGAAGCTCTGATTTCAGAGCACAATAAAAGCCTGTGGAATATATTGCGCCTGTTTTCTTAGCTTTTACACTATAGCTATCTATGAAGGCCTACAATTTAACAAAATAACATAAAAATCAAAAGTCAAATAATTATTTACATTAACATTAACATTTTCAACAAAGCCACACTGATAAAAAAGAATAATTTCTTTCTCCCGCACCTGGTGTTTTACGAGAGAATTGATATGCTTCGTCTTCCTAGGTTTTCTGTTTTAGTATTAAATAAAACTATTGGGTGGATGAGATGAAGGGCAAACAAAATTAACATATCTTTTGGTCGTTTTTATATGTGTTCGATGTCTGCATATAGTATTTCGTCTATATTTGCATTTACACACACACACACACACACACACACACAAACACACACACTGTAGGCTAGTGTACTATATTGTAACAGTAATAGAACAAAGCAGGAAAAGCAGGTTTTGACTCCATATTACTCCCTATCAAATAATAATAAAAATAATAATCTTTATTTGTAGAGCACAAGTAACAAAGTGCTTTAACAAGTGTAAAGACAATAATACCCAAGAGACAATAATACAAAAACAATACAAGATAAAAGCATGAAAACATTGAAAAGACTAAAATACACGTTTAAGATAAATATAAAATTAGTAAAATAGAATAAAATAAAAGGGATAAAATAAAGTCAAATAAGATCGGGAAAGGCTCTCCTATAAAATCATGTTTTAAGAAGGGACTTAAAAGAGTTCACTGACTCAACCGACCTGATTTCCTCAGGCAGGCTGTTTTACAACAGCCTAACAAAATAAAATATGACCTCAAGATGGCGCTAAATGAAAAGTCAGTTCACCCAATTGGCAACCTGATTGTCTCTACCAACCCATCCAATATGCTATTATGGCTGTGGCAGAGGGAAAAGTCCTCCTTGAAGCAACTATAAATATTTTTACAAAATTTACATTTAATATGTGTGATTATAGTTTAGTCTGGACCAAAGTAATGGACAGACAACCTGACCTAAAACATCAACTAAACATACTTTCAAACTCTAGTCAGAACAAAACAAGAGGGTCCAACTGCAGACCTCCACTGTCAGGCTACTTCCGCTGCAGACCTCCTCTGTCAGGCCACCTCCACTGTCACGCCGGTCAGGACAGGAAATACACGCAAAAACTACAAAAAAAAGCGTGCGATTTGACAGGAAACGCATTCAAAAATTATAAAGTTTAATCATCTAGACATAGGGGGAGAGGTTTTGTCATTGATTTATATTTAATTATTTAGTCAACATTGTAACGGGAAACTACAAGGCTAATTCCTTAAATATAGCATATTGATTGAGCCTATTATACTTAGCACTTAACGTGCTAAAGCCCATTGTATATCGCTTCAGTTATTCATCTATTAACAGTATCTTTTTTTACAGGCACTATTTATTTATTCTGTCAAAATATGACGTTAAATCCGTCCATACAGCTAGCCACATCCATTCACAGAAAAACATCGTTGTTGATTAAGAGTGTAACTTAGCCTCTCTTCCAGTTATCTTAAAAGAAACACACACACACACACACTTCTCATTCATAATTTCCCTTTTAAGAGTAATATACTATGGCATTTTACTGCAATCAGCTGAATTTAATAGGAAAAAACGGACAACTGTGGAAACTTGACTACAGTTTCAGCTTTGTGGGAGTCTGTAGTATAACGGACGTTATCGGCGGTATTAATAAATAAATAGCCTGGACAGAGACTCATTATGTGGTCAACGCTTTCTCTCACACACAGCAGCTCACTACTTGCCCCAGATGTGTGAGCTACTGCAACAAAGTTTAAAGAGGTGGTATTATGCTCATTTTCAGGTTCAACATCTTGATTAGAGGTTGTACCAGAACAGGTTTACATGGTTTAATTTTGAAAAAACACCATATTTTTCTCATACTGCACATTGCTGCAGCTCCTCTTTTCACCTTATGTGTTGTACGCTCCGCTCTTGAGCTACAGAGTGATGCATCTTACTTGTACAAAATCTTTGTTGGGAGTTGCACATGCGCAGTTTCCAGGTAAGGACTACTAGCCAATCAGAAGCAGAGAAGGGCGGGTCGTAAGAAACAAGGTAGTGTGATGTCTATGAAGATTCTCAGTCATCCAGGTCATAGTTATCCAACGAAGGTTAAAATCAAGAAACAAACAAACTCAACAAACGTAACCTATTGGCCTCAGGTGAAGATACCAACGATGGTCGTTCAGTCTTGGCCACAGGTAGTCTTAACGACTGTAACGACTGTCGTCACAGCAACAAGGAACACTAACGAACCAGCGGTATCGATGACCCGGGCCAACGACCCCACTGAGGTTAAATAGTTGAGTTTCCCTGCCAGTCAGTCAGAACTGAAGAAGTCCTTTGGATGAGGGATGAAACGTCTTCCAGTATCTTCAACCAAGTCCAGTTGGCCTTGATTTTAAACTTCGTTGGATAAGGTAGTGTGATCCAAATCAAAGCCTCTTCAGACTGCGACCGTAACCTAGCAGATGGTATAAGTTATTACCAGTCCACAACCACACAACATCATTGTTCCACATCTTACCAGCAGGACTAAACGTCGAACTGTTGCCGGTGTTCTGACGATCCATGCTGCCTTGCCTAAAAATGCCACCATAGCGCAAATCAATAGACTTGGCTCTACTCGGCCCTGCTCCGTTTTCCATTGCAGATAGAACCCAGAGATCCACACAGCTTTTAAAATATAGAGTCTATGATTAAAACGTTTCTCATTCCTCAGAATGTAAAGACAGATAAGCGGTATGAAAACCTTCCAGCTGTGTTTTCCTCTACCGTTGTTGCTGCAGTGGTCTGTGTGATGGCGGGAGCAGAAGGCTCTGTGAGCGGGCAGCTGGCCGGCCTCACGCTCCTCCCACAGGTTGGCACAGGCTTCCCCCGCAGCCACTTACTCAGCTACACAGAGCTCTGAGGCTCAGCCTGTTGGAGCCTTTTGGACATTTCTACATGCAGATACCGGATGAATAATGGCAGGCTGTGCAGTTCATTGGAGAGAGAACCTCCAGGAAATCCGTGTTCTACTTGGTGAGTGAAATTCCTGTATTTTATTTATGCGTTAACATTTAACAGGTATAGCTGTCGGCATATAGCTTGTTATCTTAACATTAGCTCGTTACGCTAATTAGCCAGATATGAGCAGCCCCAAGCTGCTAAGTTAGTGTAAGTAAGTAAGTTAGTGTGTTCTAACCGCAGCTTTTAATGAGTCAAAGACAAGTCAGCAAGAAGAGAGAAGCCAAAATGTAACGTTATTAGATTAACCTTAGTGTTAGACATTAGGGTGATAATGCTTTGAAGAAAAGGCATCTTTGTGAAGTTGTAAGTAAAGGCTCAGCTCTGTTAGCTGACGGTAACTTTTAATCAATCACTGTTCAGTTAGTCAGATACTATAAGTGGCTGCACCTGATCCCGATGGACACGAAGGGTTTAAAGGCAGAGAGCCGACGGGGGAGCAGCTGCGGAGTTCTGCCTTAAACTATCACACCGAGGAGAACCGATGCCACTATTTGAGCTAGCTGTCTCTCCCGCGGAGAGCCGTGCACCTCCAAGTGTAACGTTACTGTTTAAAAACGATAACATGATACTATTCTTTGTGAGGTTCATCAGTGGGGATGATTGAAGTACATACTGTGAGCTACACAGTAGCTGTAGCATTCCTTGAGATTCAGCAAACAATCTGAGGTGATAACTGCGTTTAATCAGCAACGTTTCTGATAAGGAGCTTAAGAGGTGGATGCATAATTTGGCAGAACAGCTGTTGTAGGCTACCTGCTGAGATTTTCATCCACCTTTTTTGTCAGCATATAATGCGCGTTATGCCTGCAGACAGGTAGCTGGGCTGTAACTAGGGCAATGGTTTAGTTAAGGCGAGAAATTAGGTGTGTGAGAGCCGCCTCTGAGTTTGTTTGGTGGGTTAAAATTTGTCAAAAAAGGTAGTACAGTTCAATAAGAAATATAAAATAAGATCCTTATAATAAACGTTCAATAAGATCTGACTTGAGTAGTTATTATTGCACAGTGTCCAGTAGCAAACCGTATATTGCACATATTAGTAAACGGTGTATTTCACATTGCCACCCCTAATTACTGTCACATGCCAGAGAGGTTTTCATGCTGAGGTGATCTCAGAGTTCAGTAGCTTTATGGCTCTTTGGAAGAAGCTGCTTAACTGTCTACCCATTGTTGTCTTTACAGGTGCCAGAGGAGCTGATTGCAGAACCCTCCAGATGTGATTAGCTGTGTCCAGCTCTACAGGAGAAAACAGCTCCAGCTTCCAGCTCTTCAGCTCCTGCTTTTCTTTTTACTCACAACACCTGAACACTACTGATGTGAAATTATGACACTGGGTTCTTATCAACGGATTCTATCATTATAATAACTCTCAACACATTTCAAGTCATACAAAACTACTTTTACATTTGTAACCTTTTAATATTGATGTTTTCATGAATGCAAGAAAAGAGTTTAATTTATTAACTATTGCTTTTGTATTAGGAATACTTTGTTATAAAGTGTAAAACTAATTATACATAATAAAATCATTCTTCATTCATCATCAGTTTCATATTTTAATTTGTTAGTAGAAAGTAAAAAATGAAAGGTTGATGTTATATACTGTTTTATTTTGACATTTCTTTAAGAGACAAATGCGACATTGACTGAGAAGTTACTCTGTAGTGAAAAACAAAGAATTATCTGCACACTGAATAGTTTTGTAGCCCTGTACGAGGTGTCATACGAGGTGACCTCTGAGAAGTTCTTGCGTGGTTTACGTTGTATAGACTCACCTATTTACTACATGTGCATTCGGTCAGCTCTGAGACCTCAGAGTGTGAAAGGTCACAATAAAAACCACCTAGTGTGATTCATAATAACTCTGTCAGATCATTCTTTGTTTCAGCACTTACCCACAGGATGGTTTGGATGTGCCCGCATTATTCTGTGTTTAAGCTAGACTTATATCAGAGCAGCAAACAAGGCACTCTTCAGAAACTTCAGGCTCTGTTATACAGTACATGGGTACTGGGTGTATGGCGCCTTATTTATCTTAAAGGTAGAAAGTAAAAATACTCCTGCACACACAGAAATACACTGCATAATTACTTTTCAACATTTCATGTGAAACATGTTGGGAGTATTTTCACTTTTCAACTTATACTAGACTGATGTTCTTTAGCAAGATTTCAGCTTTAATGTTTCATGTTTCATCTGTGGTATGCGATTAGCTTTTCATTAAGTAGTAAAGACAGGGAGTGCTAATATATATAGAATTTATTACAATGTGAACCATAAAACATATATTCTTTTAAAATGGATCTATGATACAAATATGGACAATGTGTAATAAATGCTTCAGGTGATGAAAATTATAAAGTAAACAATACAGATGAGTCTTTAATAAATAGAATATTGTGGTGAAGTTAATTTTCTAAGGTAATTCTATTAAAAAAGTGAATCTCTGATATAGTCTAGATTCATTACACAAAGAGAAGCATTTCAAACCTTTTTTTTTGTTTTCATCTTGATTATGGTTTACAGCTCATGGAAATAAAAACTCCATTATCTCAAAATGTATAAACATTTTAGAATAAAAATACATTTCTGTATTATAAATTATACAGAAATTTCAACTGGAGAAGAGCTCTCTAATTAGCTGATTAACTCGAAACGCCTGCAAAGGTTTCTGAAGCCTGTAATCTCTCAGTCTGGTTCTGGTGCTCACAATGAATTTTTTGAGATGCTCTTTTAAAAGATGTCTCAGTGTTTTAATGTTGACAGCACTATTATGTCACATACGTGGGATACGTTACCCCATTTATTAAAAAGCATTTAAAACCTTGTAAAGTATAATTTCAATAACAGATATGTGAGTTTTTTTAATATTTTCCGGTGTCTTACCTTGATGAGCTGACGACCATAAACTGGTAACAACACGGACACAGGTTCCAACCTCCACCGTACAGCACCGGGGCTTTAGAAGCTACCCCTGCTAATGCAGAGTAGCTCCACCCACGACCTGCCTCTGTCCATTGATGGTGACACGCTGCCAAGATGGCGACGGCCAGCTACGCTTCAAAACTGCTCTTCAGAAACCAATGGGTGATGTCATGGATACTACGTCCATTTTTATATACAGTCTATGGTTACGTCCTGTGGGGACGCAAAAAACTGACTGTCTCTACAGTGGAGGTGACCTGACAGTGGAGGTCTGCAGTTCGACCCCTCTCCTTTAATCAGCACAACAGTTTTTAAGCTGTGCTCCCATGATTACAAAAGGAATTTCTAATGATCAATTAGCCTTTTAAAATCATAAACTTTGATTGGTAAAAAAAACATGCCATTGGAGCAAAGGGATGTAGGGTTAGTTGGTCGACATGCATAAAGTCAGTAATTTAGGTTTAGGCATTAACATTTCTGATGGTTATGGTAAGGGTATAGGGGGCTTTGGGGGGCTGTCAACACCTTCAACACAAACGTAGCTAGCTCGCTAGGTCTGTACAAGATGCCCATGAGCATCTCACACAGACGCCCAGAGGTCAAATAACTACGCTTTGCCACTTTTTCTGATAGCATTGGTATTGGAGTTCCTGTGGCTCTCAGTGGCAGCAAGCTGCACTCATTTGGCAGTTGAGAGAGCTCCCTCGACTTGCTGTCATCTAGGGCCTTTTTCCTTTTCCTGAGAAAAACCACAGGAAAAAAGTATGCATGGTTTGGTGTTATGACAGGTCAGCAGCCATAAATCTGTTTTTAGGATGGTTGTTCTAATTTCTACCACGAAAGTGGCTGAAGAGGAGGGCCAGAGAGGCAGACTGTGACACCATGTAGAGAGAGCTGCATCATCTCAGTTTCAATTCAAGTGGCTTTATTTGTATGACTGCATACAATACAACATTGCAAAACCATATTAACACAAGCAATCAAACAGAATAGTGGAAGATTCGATGTGATGCTGGGCGGAGCCTGATTCGACTGTCAATCTCACAGTCGAAGCTTTGCAGCGAAACGAGGATCACACCATTTTGGCGATATGGGGGTGCTCAAGTCTGATTTTACATAGAACTACCAGCTACTTGAAATAGACCTACCTGAAGACAGCAGTGAGGATGCCTGCAGCAGGGTGGGCAGTAACTTGTCACAAGTAACGCAAATTTGCAAAATAAATAAATAAAGTAAAATAAGTCATTGGCACCTTTTCACGCTCCTTTTTTAAAACTGTACTTTTACTCTTTAGCCTACTCCAGTATTTTCTTTGGGCCAGTAATCTAATTTTAATTTCGCTACATTCTCCATTAATACCTTCACAACTTAACCATTCTCTTATCTGCATTTTGCTTCATTGAATGAGCTGTCATCCAGGCTGTGCGCGCAGTTAGGCAGAGGAGCGCCAGGTATCCTTTGTGGTAAAAAGACGGGGGCTTTTCACAGATGAATGAGCTGGGCAGATGCAAACACTTAGAAGATCAGGTAAATGTCTTTTCAGTTTAAGGCTTAATTGTTCTACTAATACAACTGAAATCCAGTGAACACAGTCCATGGCACTGGTGGCCTGTTGGAAAGCAGTCGCTCTTTATCAAGCCGGCAAGTGAAATACTTTAACTTTCCATTAAAGGCGTAGGGACGATTAAAAACGTATTAAGTCTCTGCAAAGCAAATGAAGACTTCGCACTGTAACATCTAAGTCTGATGATCACTGGATCGATTCTGATATATTAACTATATCCTGTTATTGAAAAGACAATTGCTTTCTTTTGATTGACATCAGCGTGTTTCTTTAACATTGGTTACATTTTGTTTTATAGCGATGTCCGACGGTGAGTAGCCTACATAAACAGAATGTCGCCGGACCCCGGTGAAACTCATCTTGGCTTTCACTCAGCCTCCGGCTGTTATTTATTCAGCAAACAATCATTTGTGATATGCACAGAGAGAGAGAGATAATATGGGTGGATAAAATAGTCCTGTTGGGCTTTAGGCACGACGCACAGCTTCCTCTGTATGTAGGTTTACCCTGATTCAACAACCAGCTGCTCACTGCCACAATAATTCTTTGCGTTGTACAGATTATTTAGATGCTTTAGGAATAATCAGATTGTATTGGCTGCCTGTGATACTGCAAAGCAAGTGGTTTAGTTAGCTACATGTTCATAATAAAAGAGACAGGCAACAATAGTAGGCTAGGCAGAAAACGTGATATTTTAAAGTGATCTTATCAATACTTTCATGGAGATTTAAAAAGGAAAATAATTGTATTAAACACCCAGGTCAAAAAGAAGCGCTCTTAAAGGCACTGAAAATGTACTAGAAATTCACATAGTGTGCTTATAGTACATTCATACTCCTAAAATGCTTACAAGTATATTAAAGATATATTATCCTGAGCTTTAACATACTTCTCAAAAGTATACTTTGAATAAATTGGTAATAAATATATACTTAATTATACTTTAATAAATATGCTTAAATAAAAGCATATTTCACGAGATTTTAGTCTATTTATTAAAAATATATTTATTTAACTCTTAGTAAATACAATTTAGGTGGAAGTACATTGTTAAACAATTATACTTTTAATGGGTTAAAATAAAAGCTTCATTGTGTAGGCTACTGCAAAATATTGTAATTATTTATGTAATTACATGTTTCAGCCTGATTTCCAGCAGTATGATTTTTAAAACATATTTTTTAACATTAAAATATATTTTTCAAAAGCATATTATTCCTTATATTTTTAAATTTCTTTTCTTTCTTTAAATTTTTTTTAATCAGGTAAATAGCTAGTTGAGATCAGAGACCTCTTTCATAAGGGTAACCTGGCCTAGAAGGAAGCAGCACATGTTGTTAACTTAACAAAAAAACCCACCAACATATAGTAATAAGCATACTTTAAATCAAATGTAGTTATACTTGTTTCTGTTTGCAAACAGTAAACACATGTGTACACAGGGGCGAAGTGTGCCCTCCCGCCCAGCCCAGTAGCACAGTGCATTCAATTTGACCAATCAGAATCAATGTTTTCAAATCGATGACCCAATCACACAGCGTGAAAGTCCGCTTCACGACAGTTAACGTGCTTACTGTCTTTGAGAGGGAAGTAGTGATGTGCGATACCACATAATTCCTATACAATCCAATACCAAGTAATACCCAGGCTGGTATTGCAGATACCGATACCAAGACCAATACTTTTTACATATTTTATTTCTAGTTTAATGTGACCTCCCCCCTCCCGTTTCTGTATTTATGAGAAAAATAAGGAGTAGGTTGTAGTCTTACCAATTCAAAATAATAGCCGCATTATGACAAGACATCAAACTACTGTCATATTCTTTAATTGTAATATAAATATCCTGCTCAGAACTGCCCTTCATAACATCATCCTATTATTGTGACAGACTTAATCTCAGATGTTTAGCAAAGTTTGCAGTGTTGCCAAAGTATTTCACTGTCTGTCTTGCACACACATCACACAGAGCAACATTATTACCTTCACAGCTAAAATAAAGCCAGACGTGACTGTTTTACTGTCAGCCAGAGCGAGTATTCAGTCGCGGGAAATGTAAAGAGCTGCAGCGGCTCACTACAAAGAAGTTCCGTCACAGAGCCATAGCGCAAGCATGTCTTTGACAGGCAGAAGGAAAAGTAGTTCCTATCAACCCAGTATAATTAAACCATCCTGGTGACTGTAAGACACTTATGATAATACACACACTCACTCCAAATGACTGAGTTTAGATAGTGATCCTTTTATATGAGTATCGATCCTACAGCAGGAAACGTTGGTATCAGAAATATCGATATTTTAGGATCGATCCGCACATCATCGGGAAGCTATTTTTGGCCAGAAATCATTTTGTTTCTCAGGTTTCCTTTGTTTTACTTTACCGACTCGGACTCCACAGACATAATAAGAAAAGAACACAGAAGAGAAGAATATCTGGTCAGCTCCCTGCAGAAGTTAAATGTGAAAAGAGCTAAAGAGGCGTGACTGGCAGGTACATGCAGGAGTGGACAGATGCAGAGTGCCGGCAAAAATCGTCTTTCGTGGTAAGTTTATTATTGTTAGGAAGACAAGACAATTGTGTAAGTCTACTAAAGTAGAGCTGGCTGTGGGTTTGAAAATATTTTCCTTGGTGGATAGCTCTGGTGTGCATTAGCTAATGCTAGCACGTGGATTTATTAGCTAACGTTTGTTAGCATTTTAATAGCTTAATAATCGAAACAGCAACTTTCGTCTGCCTTTTAACGTTAAACAGTGTTGTGAGTAATGTGTTACAAAAGTAACGCAATTAACGTTACAGTAATGTATTGCTTTTTGCTGTACAGTAATATACAATCTCAGTAACCTGTTGTTGGAATTTGATGCATGACATTTTAACAAGGCAGGCCTGTGCATGTGTGTGTATGAGCCCTCAATTCTGCTTTTGCACTGTTAAAATGACCAGTGAGGTCTTTATTAGAGTAATAAATGCAACTAATATGTTGCTGTCTGTGTGCTAACATTTTTATAGTCTATTTTAATACTCACATGTCCGTGTTTACAGGATGTTATTGGTCACTGTAATCATTATTCCTGCCCATATAGTCTGTAAGGACATCACCACAGTTGTCATTTTTGTATAAATTCATTCTAAAGTTTAGCTGAAGCTACTATGAATCATCAGCTAAGCATCTGCATTAGACTATTAAAAAGTGGATATCTTCCAAATGTACACTGTTTTTTTTTTTTTTTTGAGATTTCTCTTCCCTGCAACCATGGAGGGGGTAATCATTAAAGTGACCAATAACTCAGTTATAACAGCAATGTCAAAGTGTACACGGGTATGTGAGAATTGTTTTAAGACACACTTGAAATAATGTTTTTGTGTACTGCAATGCCTGACCACACGATACATGTGATGTTATATAAAATACTGCTCAACTTCATGTCCATTTGTATGGTCATAGATCCTGTATTTAACTTTTAAAAGTTGAATCTACCCTTTGCCAACTTTAACCAACTTAATGCTAAACCCAGAGTTGGAATTTCCTGCCTTAGCTCAAGAAAAGTAAATAAAAAATAATAATAAAGATTAGCTATAAGAATAGAATTACAGAGTTTATAATGATACGCAAATGAAGAACTAAACTAGGTGGAAGTACTGGCCTAACTGAATATTTTTTATATCTCATTTGCAACTGCATTTCTTTTCTTTTAGAGATTCCCAGGATTGTTGCCTCACTCAGATGGCTTAGAGGCTCCTGCACACGATCACTGTTTTTGCTCTCACGACATGTCAACGGGGTCAGACTAAATAAAAATAATATTTAAAATATTGTTATACAGTAAGTAATTGGCTACTTTTGTACTTCACAAATTGACTGCTGCTGTGTTAATGTGAAATGACATGTAGACTGCACAGTTGTTAAGCAAGTCTGAATGTTTGTGTTATTTGTTGTACCTGTTTAATAATTTTTTTTATGGATGGATGGATGGATGGATAGATCATATACAGCTCCTTGGCTGAATGTACAGTAGTGTTTATGTAATGTTTTTGATCATGTTGTGATAGAAGAACTGAGCATTAACTGGGAGGGGTCCCTTGTGGAAAACCATTTCACCTGAACCTAAACAGTTAGCATTATCAGAATAGTTAGATATGATGTCATATTGTGTTTCAGCAGCTTTAAACTAAATAAAAAATCAGACAATGGTTGTTAGTTAATTAGAGGTAATATTGCTTGGTATAGATAATATATATTTACTTTTCCCTTCCACAGATGCTGTGTGATAAAGCCTGGTTCTTTGGTGTTGCAGTCAAAGTTGCATGTTTGGTACCCTGTAGACCTGTGTTTGAATCTGGGTAGGGTGACCCCAAGTGAAAAAGAAATATACTTAAGTAGCACTTTTTTTGGATGCACTTATAACATTTTAATTGTACTATACTAAGTGTATATTAAATGTGTTATTTTGGAACAACTTAAAGTATGTTAAGTGTCATTTTAGAAATACTTAAAGTCAACTTTGAGATAATTGCAATATATTTTAATATACTTAGTTGTGTTAAAATGGACCTACTTTAAGTACCTTTACTGTAATTTAAATATACTTCTTTAAATTTAACTTAAAATACCCTTTTGTGCTATACTTGAAGAACAGTTTAAATATATTTTAAACATCACATAAATGTGTTCCCTGAACATTTTTATTAGCATTTCAGCTTATTAGTAATTTATTACTAGTATACTCCAAGAGCCACTATTAATATCTTGGGAAGCTGCTTTATGAAACCATTTAGTATGAGAATAATGCATTATTAGTGCATAAAAAATATCTTGCAAAATGCCCTTTTAGCATAATAATAAAAATCAATAAGCATGTATCACATCTTGACCAAAATACCTTCAAATAAAACTAAAATCAGTAAAATGATGACATATGATCAGTATTACTGAAAAGTACACTATACACATCCCATCATTAATGTTACCCCTGGTGGTCCCTCATACAGTTCGGACTCTGGGCACGGCTCAGATGACCTCATGGCAAGCCATCCCACTTCTGACGCCATATGCGGCCAAAGGCGAGAACAGTCACCCTGCCCAGATTCAAACACAAACATGCAACTTTGACAGCAACGCCAAAGAGCCAGGCTCGTTGGTATGGCAGTCCAAGCACTTACTCAACTGTAGTGAAGGTACTCCGTCACAAGCATTCAGTACAAATGGTGGAACCAAACTGAAACTGAAAAATGTCAATCCCTGGAGTGGAGGGTCGGTTATATTTGAGTAGGACCCGTTGCATTTTCTGTGACTGCAGACTCTATGGGATCTGGAAACTGCTTTATCACACAGCATCTGTGGAAGGGAAAAGGAAATATTTTGTCTATATCAAAGCAATATTACCTCTAATTAATTAACAACCATTGTCTGATTTTTTGTTTTGTTTAAAGTTGCTGAAACACAATATGACATGTCTAACTGTTCTGATAATGCTAACTTTTTAGGTTTAGGTGAAATGGTTTTCCACAAGGGACTCCTCCCAGTTAATGCTCAAATATATATATATATATATATATATATATATATACAGTGATCGTGTACACGAGGCAGACATACCTATGAGCACATTGAGCTTGTGAGGGTCCAGGTGGTCCTTTGAGGTTTTTGTGGCCTCTAAGCCATCTGAGTGAGGCAACGATCCCAGGAAGCTCTAAAAGAAAAGAAATGCAGTTGCAAATCAGATATAATAAATATTCAGTTAGGCCAGTACTTCCACCTAATTTAATTCTTTATTTGCGTATCATTATAAACACTGTAATTCTATTCTTATAGCAAATCTTTATTATTATTATTTATTTAATTTTCTTGAGCTAAGGCAGGAAATTCCAACTCTGGGTTTAGCATTAAGTTGGTTAAAGTTTAAAAAAGGTAGGTTCAACTTTTAAAAGTTGAATTCAGGATGACCATACAAAGAGCAGTGTTGAGCTGTATTTTACATAACATCACATGCTATTATATCGTCTGGTCAGGCATTGCAGTACATAAAAACAGTATTTCAAGTGCGTCTTAAAACAATTCTCACATACACGTGTACACTTTAACATTGCTGTTAAAACTGAGTTATTGGTCACTGTAATGATTACCCCCTCCATGACTGCAGTGAAGAGAAATCTCTGAAAAACAGTGTACCTGAGAAGATATCCACTTTTGACTAGTGATCACTGATGATTCATAGTAGCTTCAGGTAAACTTTAGAATGAATACAAAAATGAAAATACAAACTGTGGTGATGTCTTTACAGATTATATGGGCTAGAATGATAATGATTACAGTGACCAACAACTTACTGTGAACCTTTAGCACACAGACAGCAACATTAGTTGCATTTATTACTCTGATAAAGACCTTACTGGTCATTTTAACAGTGCAAAAGCAGAATTGAGGGCTCATACACACACATGCACAGGCCTGCCTTGTTAAAATCTCATGCATCAAATTCCAGCAACAGGTTACTGAGATTGTGTATTACTATAACTGCCTTACAGCAAAAAGCAATACATTACTGTAACGTTAATTGCGTTACTTTTGTAACGCGTTACTCCCAACACTGTCTAAGGCAGACAAAAGTCACTGTCTCAATTATGAAGACAAAAAATGCTAACTAACGTTAGCTAACAAATATATTAATCCATGTGCTAGCATTAGCTAATGCACACCAGAGCTATCCACAAAGGAAAATATTTTCAAACCCAGAGTGAGATCATCTTTAGTTAACTTACACAATTGTGT
>NC_060154.1:11442439-11445579 GCF_021292245.1 Micropterus dolomieu
ACAGTGCAAAAGCAGAATTGAGGGCTCATACACACACATGCACAGGCCTGCCTTGTTAAAATCTCATGCATCAAATTCCAGCAACAGGTTACTGAGATTGTGTATTACTATAACTGCCTTACAGCAAAAAGCAATACATTACTGTAACGTTAATTGCGTTACTTTTGTAACGCGTTACTCCCAACACTGTCTAAGGCAGACAAAAGTCACTGTCTCAATTATGAAGACAAAAAATGCTAACTAACGTTAGCTAACAAATATATTAATCCATGTGCTAGCATTAGCTAATGCACACCAGAGCTATCCACAAAGGAAAATATTTTCAAACCCAGAGTGAGATCATCTTTAGTTAACTTACACAATTGTGTTGTCTTGCTAACAATAATAAACTTACCAAGAAAGACGATTTTTGCCGGCAGTCTCTGCGTCTGTCCTCTCCTGCTTGTAGTTTGCCAGTGACGCCGCTTTAGCTCTTTTCACATTTAACTTCTGCAGGGAGCTGACCAGATATTCTTCTCTTCTGTCTTCTTTTCTTATTATGTCTGTGGAGTCCGAGTCGGTAAAGTAAAACAAAGGAAACCTGAGAAACAAAATGATTTCTGGCAAAAAATAGCTTCCCTCTCAACGACTGTAAACACGTTAACTCTTGTGAAGGGGACTTTCACACTGTGTGATTGGGTCGTCGATTTGAAAACCTTGATTCTGATTGGTCAAATTGAATGCACTGCGCTAGTGGGCTAGGCGGGAGGGCACACTTCCCCTCTGTGTACACATGTGTTTACTGTTTACACACAGAAACAAGTATAACTGCATTATGATTTAAAGTATTCTTAAACAGAAACCTGGGATTGTGTTTATGTGTAGACTGTGGATCAGCTGGTAAACCCAACCCATCCTTGTGCCTCAGCTGGAAGTAATGATGACTGTGAATTGTTTTTATCTTATTTTACCAATAAGGTGGTGTCAATCAGAGTCTCTATTACCCCCACGGCCTCTTACTCAGAGGTCCCTCACCAGTAACAAGAGAGTTCTAACCAGTTTTATCCCATCGACTTGTCTGAGCTTTTAAAAACAGTATCACAAATGAGAGTGTCCTCCAGCCCACTTGATGTAATACCTGCAAAGTTTTTACTGAAAGTAATAGATTCTGTTGGGCCCCATTTGATCTCTGTTTTTAACAGCTCCCTATCTACTGGTTGTGACCCTGATTATTTTAAAACGGCTTGCGTGAACCCACTTTTAAAGAAACCTGGTTTAGATCCCTCCCTCCCACATAATTTTAGACCAATTTCAAAACTGCCTTTTATTGCAAAGATTCTAGAAAGAAACTGTACTGGAAAATAACTAAATATTTGAAAAGTTTCAATCTGGTTTCAAGAAGTACCACAGCACTGAGACTGCCCTGCTTAAAGTCACCAATGACCTTTTAATGTCTGCTGATGAAGGTATGTGCTCAGTCCTGGTACTCCTGGACCTTAGCGCTGCTTTTGACACCATTGATCACAACATAATGTTAGACAGACTGAGGCACTGGGTGGGGATCTCTGGTACTGCCCTAGAATGGTTTTCAGTAGGAAGTTTTGCGTGTCTGTAAACAACTATGTCTCTTCGTTCTGTCCAGTTAAATATGGTGTGCCTCAGGGGTCGGTCTTAGGACCCATTTTGTTTTCCTTGTATCTGCTTCCCCTTGGATATATTATCCATAAACATGGCATTTCTTTTCATATTTATGCTGATGACACACAAATATACTTGCCCATCAGATCCACAGACCCTGGAATACTGAGTTCACTTAACAACTACCTTTGTGAAGTTAAAAAATGGATGTCAAATAATCCTCCATCTGAACTCAGACAAAACAGAAATCCTGGTCATCGGGTCCCAGCATATGGCAAAACAAATACTGCCATCTGCTGGTTCCCTAGTAAATCACATTAAGCCTGTGGTAAAGAACCTTGGTGTTTGGTTTGAAATTAGAAATATAGCAAAAATGTTAACTTTTAAGGACATCAAGACCATTTTACACGCCTTCATCTCATCACGCCTGGATTATTGCAACAGCCTTTTCACCTGTTTAACCCAAAAATCTATTGATTGACTCCAGACTGTCCAGAACTCAGCTGCCAGGCTTTTAACCAGAACAAAGAAATATGACCACATTATTCCTATTTTAGCTTCATTACACTGGCTCCAAGTGTGTTTTAGAATTGACTTTAAAATTCTATTGATCACTTTTAAAGCTCTTCATGGCCTCTCGCCTTGTCATATTTCTGACCTTTTAGTCCCATACACACCAGCATGTACCTTGAGATCCTCGGGCAGAGGTCTGCTATCTGTTCCAGAGTCTCGACTGGAAACTAAAGGGGACAGAGCGTTTGCTGTCAGGGCCCCGAGGCTCTGGAACAGCCTGCCCGAGGAAATCAGGTCAGTTGAGTCAGTGAACTCTTTTAAGTCCCTTCTTAAAACATACTTTTATAGGAGAGCCTTTCCCCATCTTATTTGACTTTATTTTATCTCTTTTATTGTATTCTATTTTACTAATTTTATATTTATCTTAAACGTGTATTTTAGTCTTTTCAATGTTTTCTTGCTTTTATCTTGTATTGTTTTTGTATTATTGTCTTTTGGGTATTATTGTCTTTACACTTGTTAAAGCACTTTGTAACTTGTTTTCTTGTGCTCTACAAATAAAGATTATTATTATTTCTAATTTCTAATAATATGCTTTTGAAAAATATATTTAAATAAAAAAAAAATGTTTTAAAAATCATACTTCTGGAAATCAGGCTGAAACATGAGGCAATTACATATAATTATATATTATTATTTTGCAGAAGCCTACACAATGAAGCATGTTTGGCATAAATATATTTTTAACCCACTAAAAGTGTAATTGTTTAACAATGTACTTCCACAAAGTACACCTAAATAGTATTTACTAAGAGTTAAATAAATATATTTTTAATAGACTAAAATGTTGTGAAAAATATACTTTTATTTAAGCATATTTATTAAAAGTTTAATTAAGTATATATTTATTACCAATTTATTCAAAGTATACTTTTGAGAAGTATGTTAAAGCTCAGGAGAATATATCTTTAATATACTTGTAGTAAGCATGTTAGGAGTATGAATGTACT
>NC_060154.1:11445599-11449085 GCF_021292245.1 Micropterus dolomieu
AACAAACAACTACATTATGATTTAAAGTATGCTTATTACTATATGTTGTTGTTTGTTAAGTTAACAACATGTTGCTTGCAAATATGCTTTTATTTAAGTATATTTATTCAAACTTTAATTAAGTATATATTTATTACCAATTTATTCAAAGTATACTTTTGAGAAGTATGTTAAAGCTCAGGAGAATATATCTTTAATATACTTGTAGTAAGCATGTTAGGAGTATGAATGTACTAATATTATACTACGTGAATTTCTAGTATATTTTCAGTGCCTTTAAGAGCACTTCTTTTTGACCTGGGACTGCTCTCGCCTTTGGCCATATATGGTTTTAGAAGTGGGATGGCTTACCGTGAGGTCATCTGAGCTGTACCCAGTGTCCGAACCGTATGAGGGACCCCCATGGGTAACAGTAATGATGGGATGTGTATAGTGTACTTTTCAGTAATACTGGTCATATGTCATCATTTTACTGATTTTATTTTATTTGAAGGTGTTTTGGTCAAGATGTGATACATGCTGCTGTACCTTTTAATGTACAGGAATTTATTTTTGTAATGTACACAAAATTAAAGTTTTGGTTGTCTGTATGTGTGTATGTGTGTATGTGTGTTTTAAAATACTTTCCCTGATTTTTGTTATTAGCCTAAAAGGGCATTTTGCAAGGTATTTTTAATGATTGTTACATACACCTTGTGATGTACTCTTGGACACATCATCAGTGATAGTACCTGGGGTCATAGGGGGTTTCGGGTCTTTCAACTTCAGACCCCCTTACCCAGGCAACCCGACCGGGAGTGATCAGTTCCCGACCTGTGTCCCGACCTGAGAAGCGTTCGCCCACTGTTTGTCCCTCCTGATCCACAGCCAGCATGAGGCTTTTTCCGCAGCCTCTGAAGCTGCACTAATGGTTCTTCTCTTGCATGCTCCTGTGATTCCCAGGAGGCTGTAGGCCCTGCAGAGTGACTTTCCTGCAAAGCCCCTTCCCCCAACCTCGATGGGCAATCACTGTGCACGCCACCCCCATCTCCGGCACTCCTCTACCAGCTCCGCATATTTCTCCCTTTTCCTTTCACTCACTTCCACCATCCTCTCCTCCCAGGGCACTGTTAGCTCCAACAAGATAAGCCCTCCACAACTCTGCCCATGAAATCTTCCTCTCCATGGCATCTTCCCATCTTGTCCATGCGCCCTGTTGCCTCATTCCCACCATCTGGCTTGCACGCTGCTCCTCGATCCCAGCCCTCACTTCTTTTTGGACCAGGTCACGCCTTTCCTTACCCCTCAGTTTGTTGTAATGGATTGTTGGAGTACTACACATTCCTGTACGGCCAATAGCCACGGGAACCACCAGTTCCTTATGACGCAGCCGTGATTCTGCCTGGCCCACCGCCTCATGTGCCCTCCACTTTCTGCCAGTCCTGACCTCAATGCCAGCTTGAGATACTCTTGGGTCCTTGGAATCCCTGTACTGAAGCAGTTCCCTTGCTCTGGTAACCATGAACTCCTCGCTAAGGCTGTTGATTGGTAGCGTTAACTTATTTTTTTTGCCGTAAAGGGCGATGCTGCTCAGACGTCTTGGCAAGCCCAGCCACCGTCGAAGGTAATTGCTCACGCTCCTCTCAAATCCTTTGTACAACAACAATGGCCACAACATCCTAGGTAGGATTCCATGTTGGTATAACCAAACTTTGAATTTCCCTGGTAGCCCTGACTTGTCAACTGTAGTAAGCCAGCTCTCTAGTTGTTCATTTGTGCCCCTTCCCCTGATGGAAGGGGCATCCTTTAGAGAGCAGTCAAAGGTTTTCCCAAGGCTCCTCACAGGCTTTTCTGTGACTGATGGGATTTGGGTACTTCCTAGGGAGAAGTGGAACTGGTCTGTTACCTTCCCTCTCTTCAGTACCATGGATCTGGATTTTTCCGGCTTTAAACGCATCCTCGCCCAGGTGGTTAACCTCTCTAAGCCCTGAAGAATCCATCTGCATCCTGGGACTGTTACAGTTGTTACTGTCAGATCATCCATGAATGCCCTGATGGGGGGCTGACGGATTCCGGACTTGGTTTTGGGGCCTCTACATTCCGGCTCAGCAGATTTGACCAGCATGTTCATGGCCAGGGAAAGAGAATCACTGAAACAGTGCATCCAGTGATAATCCCCTTTTCCAGATGATGCCGCTCAGATGTAACTTTGCCGGAAGTGAATCTCAGATTAAAGTTTTTATAATAATCCATGATTAGGATTTTGATGCTGCTCGGAACATGATGTCTCCCCAATGACACCTCCACTAAGCCATATGCATTGGCTACGTCCAGCCATAATACAGCCAGGTTTCCTTTCCCTTCACAAGCCTCTCTAATCAGTTATGTCACCACTCCACTGTGTTCTAGGCAACCAGGAACCCCTGGAATCCCTTCCTTTTGCACAGAGGGGTCGATGTATTGGTTCTTCAGGAGGTAGTCTGACAGCCGTTGGGAAAGGATACTGAAAAATCTCTTCCCCTCGACGTTTAGCAGTGATATGGTCCTAAACTGCTCTATGTTGGTTGACTTATCTTCCTTCGGGATCTACACCCCTTCTGCAGATCTCCATTGTCGGGAAACTTTCCCCCTCCTCCAGATGACCCTCAGGATCTTCTTCCCAACTGGGTACTTTGATGTTGAAGTCAATGGTTGGTATAGGTGGATTAATGAGGTGTCTGCATTCCCCAGGGTCCTCTTCCCGGGCTGCATCGCTATAGGTGTCATGCAGATAGGCGTCTATCTCCTCTTTTGAGCAAGTGAGTTGGCCACTGTGCTTCTGGCCTAGCAGCTGTTTAGTAAATCCAAAAGTGTTTACAAGGAGGCAGCTTGTTTTTTAGCTCTCTCTCTCTGCCCCCTTGAACTGCTGCTTCAGGAGTTGGAGTTCTTGTCTCGACTGTGCAATCTTCTCTGCCCTGCAGTTCTTGAAATACTGGTTAGTATCAGCATGCCCTACCGCCAAGCCAAACCTTTCGGAGGCAACACTGGTTATCATGGTCACATCATCATCAAATTGCTGCTACTCTCTCCCTTTGCTGGCTGGAGGCCACTTAACCCGCCGTTGATGTTGTGGGATGCCTGGTGCTTGGGCTTCCGGAACATGGAGGATCTAGTAATAAATTACTAATGAGCTGAAATACTAATAAAAATGTTCAGGGAACACATTCATGTGAAGTTAAAAATATATTTAAGCTGTTCTTCAAGTATAGCACAAAAGGTATTTTAAGTTAAATTTAAAGAAGTATATTTAAATTAAAGTAAAGGTACTTAAAGTGGTTTCTTTTTGACACAACTAAGTATATTAAAATATATTGCAATTATCTTAAAGTTGACTTTAAGTATTTCTAAAATGACACTTATCATACTTTTATGTTGTTCCAAAATAACGCATTTAATATACACTTAGTATAGTACAATTAAAATGTGATAAGTGCATCCAAAAAAGTACATTTCTTTTTCACCTGGGCA
>NC_060154.1:11449185-11498804 GCF_021292245.1 Micropterus dolomieu
CTGCTTCAGGAGTTGGAGTTCTTGTCTCGACTGTGCAATCTTCTCTGCCCTGCAGTTCTTGAAATACTGGTTAGTATCAGCATGCCCTACCGCCAAGCCAAACCTTTCGGAGGCAACACTGGTTATCATGGTCACATCATCATCAAATTGCTGCTACTCTCTCCCTTTGCTGGCTGGAGGCCACTTAACCCGCCGTTGATGTTGTGGGATGCCTGGTGCTTGGGCTTCCGGAACATGGAGGATCTAGTAATAAATTACTAATGAGCTGAAATACTAATAAAAATGTTCAGGGAACACATTCATGTGAAGTTAAAAATATATTTAAGCTGTTCTTCAAGTATAGCACAAAAGGTATTTTAAGTTAAATTTAAAGAAGTATATTTAAATTAAAGTAAAGGTACTTAAAGTGGTTTCTTTTTGACACAACTAAGTATATTAAAATATATTGCAATTATCTTAAAGTTGACTTTAAGTATTTCTAAAATGACACTTATCATACTTTTATGTTGTTCCAAAATAACGCATTTAATATACACTTAGTATAGTACAATTAAAATGTGATAAGTGCATCCAAAAAAGTACATTTCTTTTTCACCTGGGCAGAAATAGCTCAATTACAGATAACCAACCAGAAAAGCAAATTGCATTCCCTAGAAATAACCATCTTGGACTTTCTAACCTGATGCATAGCAGATGAAATATATTATTAAATATATTAATCTTTTACTCCAGCAGGTTTGTAATTTTTCTTTTAGTTTTTATGGGAGTAATTGTACTTTTTCTTGAGTAAAGACTTTGAGTACTCTACCTATAACTGGCCAGTGGACCCAGTACTAGCACTGACATGTTGAACATGAGACAGAGAGCAGGGATGAGGGCAATAGCACAACAGAGTAAAAGCCAGCACAGTCCAATGTACCAGTTTATGGTCAGACTGATGATCATATGGATTTAGTTATCAAGGGCTGAAGTGATTTATTTAGGAGAGTTAGAGAGGAGTTGAGAAAAATGTATTTTAATGCTCATTTAGTTATGTACTCTACTTGCATAAAATTCTCAAGAATACAGGAGCATGTCATCAGAGTTTGCATTGAAGACAGTTCTGTGTTCACAAACATTTGTTGCAGGGAGAGTCAGGGCCAAGAAATATCACAGTCAGCTCATGTGTAACATGCATTTGTGCCGTGGCTAGCTCCATTAACTAGCAGCTGTTCCGTGGTTTTTATGGTATGTAGTAGGTTTTGTTCTATAATCCGTCTCTCTGATTGTGCACCCGAGTCTTCATAATCTCCCCTCTCCGGTCTTTCTTCTGTCACTGCAAATACCCTCTTCCAGCATGTAATAAATGTAATAAATACATTCTGTTTTCAAAGGTCATTAGAAATGAGCATTTAAGTGCTTTATTTAAAAAGAAATCGTGGGGGGTGTTCCCCCCAGGTTCAAAGTCACTCCTACGGCCCTGTTCTCCCCCCTCCCTCCCCTTCGGCTCGCAATCACTGTGCACAAATACACATGATTCGACTATCAGTTGACTATAAGCAGGACTTGACGATTCTGATTCGACTATGTAAATCCTTAGTCAGGGACAGCCCTAGTTCACTGCAATAGACCTTTTTTTCACACAGTGATGGCGGATCTGTCTGTAAACTCTATTATACTGCAAATACGAAGAGATTTACCTAGTGGTAACTGGCTTAATTAGCGTAGTGTGAACTCATTGGGCAACGACTTGAATCCAGCTTTAATCTGTATTTGCATACAGCAGTAATTAGCAGTTACCCGACTTGTGCAGCTTGCCCTGATGTTATTTGTCCTCATTTCTCTGAATATCTGCAATGGAGGTGCAAACAGACTTGAGTGTTACTGGTAGAGTTATGCAATAGGAACATTCAAAAATGAAGTGTTGCTAGCAACAGCAAGTTTGATGCATTGTTCACTGGACCTTTACACATTCATTTACAGTGATCTTGATAAAAATATTTAATGTGTGACTGTGACAATGTGTATAAAATATAGGCTATATATAGTTCATATTTTGATACATTTCTCATATGTTGTGATTTCAGTATCATATAGAACATTATCTTTTGATTTTGCTATAAATGTGATGTTCACTAGGGTTCTGGGTTAAACATGCAGAGAGTAAGACAGCTTTTCCATGTATATATTTACCACTTTTCTGGCAGAATGTTGCTTTTAAGTACCTGGGACTATGATGACAACATTAAAAAATGCAGAAAATGGTATTAAAATCCATTTTGTGCAGAAAGGTTTTTTTTGCCAGAACACCATAGTACTTTAGTAACTACATTCTCCTCAATATATTTATGTATTTATAACGAGAAGTGTTGATGAGAAAACTGTTTTATTTTCTCTGCAGATTTTCAATGATGGTAAGCATCAGAGCAATCAAAGCTGGGACTTTCATCTTGCTGTTGGGAACTCTTCTCTTAGTTGTTTTCCTCTGTAGCGATTTTATTGACCCCAACATCTTCAGCCTCCAAGTAGATGTGAGAAAAGATGACAGTCAAACAAAGACACCCACCAAAAATAACTCCTACGTATACTCCTGGCCAAGATGTCAACGAAATGTGTCTGCTGCCAACATCAAAGGCTTCAACTCTTTTTCTGGTAGCATACAAGACTTTCTTTACTATGAACACTGTCGCCATTTTCCCATGCTACTGGACATTCCTGATAAATGTGGAGGAGCTGATAAATCAGCAGAAGTCTTCCTTCTGCTGGTCATTAAAAGTTCCCCTGTGAACTACGACCGTCGAGAGGTTCTGCGCAAAACCTGGGCTAAAGAGAGGTTACACAATGGTGTGTGGATCCGAAGGATCTTCATCTCAGGAACAAGTGAGACTGGTTTTGACAAAGAGAGACTGAACAAACAACTCGAACTGGAGAAACGTGAGTACAACGACATCCTTCAGTGGGACTTTAGTGACACATTCTACAACCTCACCTTGAAGCAGATTCTCTTCTTAGAATGGATGGAAAGAAACTGTCCGAACACTCGCTTCCTGCTAAATGGTGATGATGACGTCTTTGCCAACACAGACAACATGGTTGAATTTCTCCAGGGCCTCAAGGATAATAATGGAAGCAAGCACCTTTATACTGGCTATGTGTTCAACAATGGGAGGCCTCACAGATGGACAAACAGCAAGTATTTTATCCCAGTGCAAGTGCACAAGTCAGATTCCTATCCCCCCTACTGTGGCGGTGGAGGATTCCTCCTGTCTGGCTATACAGCTTTGGTCATATACAAAATGTCCCAGTCCATTACCATTCTTCCTATTGATGATGTTTACATTGGGATGTGCCTGACCAAAGCAGGACTCAGTCCTGTTTCCCACATGGGTGTGCAGACACTAGGATGGTACACTCCCTTCAGTACACTTGATAGATTTGATCCCTGCTTTTTTAAAGAACTTCTGCTGGTACACAGATTCCTTCCAGGTCACACGTATCTTATGTGGCGTAGAATACATGATCCCAATCTGAAATGTGGTCTCTCCAAGAAAAGGCTTAAGCAGCACCAAACTTATAAGTGGTAAAAGTGCATGACTGTTTTGTCATTGTTGAATGAGATTCTTTTGATTGCAATGGGCCCCTGGTCGTTAAGGGGGTCATTACAGTTACTTATAATGCATATAATGATAAACAGTCCTGGTGGTGACCACAGTCTTACTAAAATATCTCTCTCTATCTCTGGGGTTCTTAAGACCAAAAATTATTTTAAATAAAAAATTTATGTAATTCAATTGTTGTCTTAAATCAGTGCTTTCATCCAGCACTGTTGGGATACTGCAGAACATGTTATGTGGAGAACTAAAAGCATTTATGAATTATCGAATACTGATATTTGTATAACAACCTGTCCAGTTTACTCATTCAGTGGCTGTTATTTAGAAGCTATCCACATACCCACAATTGTGGCTTTTGCCTTTGAGTAATAATTCCAACTAATGTTCTAGTTATTCGAGAGCATGAATTAGGCGTTTTTTACTCCATGACACCTCCCAGGTTTCATCAGAATCAGAATTAGTTTATTGATCCCCAAAGGGAATTTCTTTTGTTGCATTTGCTCACTTTGCATGTCACAATAATAGGGAATATGAATAAAATGGAAAGTGGTTAAGAAGAAAATATAATGTAATATACAAATCTAATTTAAAAATATAAAACATAAATATAAGTAGTGTGGCTATGTACAGTATTTTACAGTTTTAAAAGAAATGTAATGATAAATAGTACTAGTGAATAGTGAATTAGATATACTTATTACTAATAGCGCAGTTGAAATGGAATTGATACAAATATAAATTTGATTAGATTTTTTAAAAGATTTTGGTATTTGAACAATTACAGACAAGTCTGAAAAAATCTCACATATGAGGCTATCCTGTTAGCATGATTTTAGCTAAGCAGGCCTGGAGGGAACGCAGCACACTGAGGCCAGTAGGCTTAACTGGGAGGTACAACCAACTATCCTTTGCATAGCAATGGAAGGGAATATCGAATCGCCAGGTCATGTCACACAGGGGGAGCATGTAAGTGGAAAACAAAATAGGTCTGAAGATTGATCCTTGGGGCAAAGCGTAATCAACAGAAGAAAAAGCAGATTAAGCAGATAAAGTTATTAACAGACACATAGAACTTCCTGTTAGACAAATACGAGGCAAACAAGTCCAATACCTTGCCAGAGATGCCCCACCAGCGCCTCAGTCTATCTAACAAGAAGCCATGGTGTCAGAAGCAGCGGACAAGTAAATAAAGAAATAAAGGGCAGTTTTGAGATTCGCCGATAGTGGTCGAGGTTGGTGGGACACAAGGTTGAACACAAGCACATTTAAAATAATCTGGAACACAATCAGATGACAGTGAGCTATTTATGATAAAGCACAAATAGGTACCTAGACTGTCCATGATTTCAAATAAAAACTTTGTAGGGATAATGTCCAAGGGGCTGGAGGATACCCTCATCTGAGACATTGTCTCAGTGAGATGCATCCGGTCTGCATCCAAATAGGCTAGGTAGCCGCATGCTAGCGTCCAACCACCGGTGTCCTGTCCTCCGTACATGGCTGACTATCTAAATCACCTGTTCCCCCTCCTTCTTCTTCTCTGGCCCCTTTGCCAACTGGCAACAACAAGGTACCATCTACTGCCACTGATGCCCCCTTGTGGAAGGTATATAGCCATACTTCTATAACTCCAGTCCACATTGGGGGGCCGACTTGCCACATCGCTGCCTCATGCATCCCTAAAATCCCTGTATTGGCTTTGCATAGGCCTGTTAAACGAGACAGACACACTCGTTTCAGCAATAGTAATAACTTAATTAGGATACAAGCTTAATCCTCGCCTCAGGTCATTACGTCTGCTTTATCACAGTATAGATCACTAGAGTTGGCTCTTCTTAATGTTAGATCTCTCTCAAACAAAACTTTCATTTTAAATGATTTTATCTCTTCTGCTGACTTAGACTTTATGTTTCTGACTGAATCTTGGCTACGTCCTGGTGATCACAGTCAGCTTATTGAATTATGCCCCCTGGATTATGACTATTTTAGCCGCCCCAGGGAGAGTGGCCGTGGGTATGGCATTGTGGCTGTTTTTAGAAAGCACTTTAAATGCACTCAAACTCCGTGTAACAATTACTCTTCTTTTGAAGTGCTCTTATTCAAACTTGGTGGCCCCCCACCGGTCCTAATTGCTGTCATCTACCGCCCCCCCAATCCAGCTGGTCCCTTCATGCTGGAATTCCCTGAATTTTTATCTGATCTTGTTTTATATGAGGACAGAATCCTTATTTGTGGAGATTTTAATTTTCACGTTGACGAGTCTTCAAATCTCCCTGCTCTTGATTTTTTAAGTATCATTCATCCTTTTAATTTTACTCAACATGTGTCGGGCAAAACTCATCACTATGGCCACACTTTAGACTTGGTCCTTAGCTTGGGTGTGAAGATATCCGCTGTAGAAATTAAGGACATCTTTAAATCTGATCATCAGGTCGTTCATTTCCACTGTGAACTACAGGCTGCTAGTGTTGTCCAGTCTTTATCAAAACAAACCCGCAGTTTAAATGAGCAGAGCGCCTCTAAATTTGGTGCCCTCTTCAGTTCATTTAGCAATGTGTCCCCTGATATCTCCTCTACTAATGATAATGTCAACTATTTTAATTCCCTCTGTTCCTTAACCCTTGATCTCATAGCCCCTCTGAAAAACAAACAACACTTAAATCTGCTAAGCAACCCTGGTTAAATGCAGATATCAGAAGCTGCAAACGGGAATACAGAAAAACAGAACACAGATGGAAAAAATCAGGTCTCTAGGTCCATTTCACGGCCATGAAAGAGTTACTATCTTCGTACAATAGGTTGGTAAAAGATGCAAGAGCTCACCATTTCTCAAATCTTATTGCTGTCCACCAGCACAATCCTAGTTTTCTTTTTAAGACTCTCGATCTGTTGGTCAACCCTGCCTCTCCCTGTGCCTCTGCTGATTGTGATGCTGATTGTGAGATATTTTTAACACACTTTGTCTGTAAGGTGGAATTATTAAGAGCCAGTATTAGCCCAAACCCTGTCTTTTTAGATGTTGTGCACCCTAACCAGGATCCTTGGAGTTCCTTTTCTTCTATTACCATGGCAGAACTTATGGAAATTATGTTGAAGATGAAGCCTTCCTCTTGCTCTCTTGATCTAATTCCTGCAAAGTTTTTAATAGAAGTTTTGGATTATATTAGACCACACCTGCTTTTAATTTTTAACAGCTCATGATCTACTGGCTGTGTCCCGGTCTACTTCAAGGCGGCATGTGTACAACCTGTCTTAAAGAAACCTAGCCTTGACCCCAACATCCTTGATAACTACCGCCCAATCTCTAAACTGCCTTTTCTTTCAAAAACCCTTGAAAAGATAGTTTCTAAGCAGCTCCTTGCTGTAATGGAAAATAGCCCACCAACCTTAGTATGCTGAGTTCATTACAGGACTGCCTTACCGACATAAAACATTGGATGTCAAATAATTTCCTACAACTTAACTCCAATAAAACAGAAATCCTGGTTATAGGTCCCCAACATCTCTGCAATCAAATTCTGCTCTCTTCTGGCTACCTGCTACAACACGTGAAGCCTGTTGCAAGAAATCTTAGCGTGCTATTCGATAGTAAGTTATGCTTTGAGCATCATGTTTCTAAACTGGTCCAGTCCAGCTTTTACCACCTTAGAAATATCGCAAAAATAAGGCCTATTTTAAATGTTACAGATGCAGAAACTGTTATACATGCTTTTATCTCCTCACGCATTAAGTATTGCAACAGCCTCTTCACTTGCCTTAATCAGAAAACCCTAAATAGATTACAGACCGTACAGAACTCAGCTGCTCGGCTCCTAACTAGAAAAAGAAAATATGATCATATCACCCCTGTTTTAGCATCATTGCGCTGGCTCCCTGTTTGTTTTAGGATTGATTTTAAGATTTTCCTCATTACTTTTAAGGCTATTCATGGCTTGGCTCCTGATTATATTTTAGATATTTTAACTCCGTATGAGCCCTCCCATGGCCTAAGGTCTTCTGGCAAGGGCCTCCTGTCTGTTCCTGCAGCCAGACTAAGAACAAAAGGTGACGAGCATTTGCTGTCAGGGCCCCCAGGCTCTGGAATGACTTGCCTGAGGAAATTAGGCTGGCAAGGTTGGCTTCTTCTTTCAAATCTCTTTTAAAAACTTATATTTACTGGAAAGCATATCCAGATTTTAGCTGAGCTGCCACTCGTTTTACTATTCCTGCCCTACCGTTCTTATCACTTTGTTTGCTTGTCTTATCTTCCTTACCTCCTACTGAACATATTTGTTATACTTTATTGTGATCCTTGTTCTTATATTCTGTATTTTATCCTCCTGTATCTTTTACCCACGTGGTTATTTGTTTTTGTATTTTATGGGTGATTTGTTGTGAAGCACTTTGTACTTTGTTTGATAAGTGCTATATAAATAAAGCTTATTATTATTATCTCAAAGTCAAAGACAGGGTTGACTCTTTTTGCCAGCCAGCTATATCGATCTGGAATTCTGAAATCAATGCCTGCTTCAGCAATGTTATTTCAACTGGTCCAACTTTGTGGTGGTTTTTTACTGGACTATATTCTACTGAAAGGTGTTTGCAATGTTATGGACACTAGTATACACATGTGTGTAAATTAGAAACACTAGTAGGGCTATAGGTTACAGCCAACTTAGTTGGTATCAGTGCCCATGCAAAAGGTCTATTGTTAATACAAGCACTTTAAGAGTGACTTAGAAACAAATTACACTATATTATATTTTGTAAATTACTTACACCTCTTGTGTATTAACGAGGTGCAGTAAAACCTGTTATTACGTGTTTCCTGGTTGTTCCTGGTGTTCCACTTCCTTGTAGTTCGTCAGTCTCTTTTTTTGCCCCTGAGTGCCACGCCCTTGAGGAAAGGGACTCACCAAACCGGTCAGATAGTGAAGCAAAATACAAAGTCTTGTGGGAATGTATTGTATTTATTGTATTGATGGATTTGTGAGCAGTATAATTGTGATTTCAAAGGAATATCTAATTGTAGCACAGACTACATTTAAAGTAAGCTGCATCTTTTACTACCTTTACTTAATGCTGCAAAATATAACATCTTAAGGGGTAAGGGTATATCATAAGGGTAATAGAGGCAACATTTCAAGATTTCCCCATTGGTACGCTTGCTATGCTTTTATCCAAAGCAACTTACATTTGATAAACAACATACAAGCATCAACAAAGCATCAAATAGCCTACAGCACGAGATCTACAACTGACAATGCATACTAGTAAGAGCAGCAATAAATACTAGTAAGAGCAATAAATACCAGTAAGAGCTAATAGCACATATCACATCAAGAAGTGAGAGTTAACAAAAAAGTGCAATCAATACAAGATAATTGTAAGGGATAGAAGAAGAGCACACTTCTTGAAGTTAGAGAGGGAAGCCCCTGCTCTGATGGCAATATAGCTAATATAGAATTAGCTTCAAAATTTTACATGAGCACTTTATTTTCTGCCAAAAACTAAAAACAGTTTTTGTTATTTCAATTGCAGCATTTCTGTATTTATGTTTTTGTCTGAGCTCTACTTACTGATTTGAGGTGGGTGGGGCTAAACTTGTAAAAGGCAATATATACATATTTCCATGTGTAGTGACCCTTTGCCTATCAAAAAAGACTACCACCATTGTTGCTGATTGAGTAATTTAAAAGTGCAATTCACTAGCAAGGACCACAATCAACAGATACGATTAAATGATTTATTGATAAACAAACAGAAAGATGTATGATGCTTACAGTTGCTGAATAGAAATTCGAAAGCGTTGTGGGGAAGCTTGATAGGGAAATCCGCCGTGCCCAGTTGCTACGGCGGATTTCCCTATCTCTAGTCTGGACAGAGAAAGGGGTGGGCAGGAGGGGTGCGGAATGCGAGAGCAAAGAAGAGGACATGTGTTGTGTGGGTATTTATGGAAATGTCGGGAGTTAAGTAATTGATGTGTGGTCCCGCTCCTGAAACTCTGCTGGTAGCACCACTAAATGGTGAAATGTCCAGGGTTTCCAATACAACTTGATTTATTTGTTACAGTTTGTGTAGTTTCCAATATGTACAGAGTACAGTCACAGTTAACCGACAATCATAAGCAGAACAGCATGAGTCGCAAGTCATGAATATTTAGCCTAATGTTATTAAGAATTCAAGATCAAGATTTATATCCACGTTTTAGCTTTAAGACTATTTAAAAATGTACTTGAGTCCCCCTTCACATATGAATAAGTCAGTAACAGTTATTTACATATATAATTTGATTTATTTTATGGTATTGCCTAGAAAGAAAGAAACATTATTCCTAACAGTTGTGTGATCCAGCCCACACAGTCTCCTGTGTGGGCTGGATCTCATAAGGTAACTTAATCAGTTACTACAACAACTACAGTCTAATGAAACTACTCAGCCCTTTTTTAAAACTGAAACTATTTCACCAGCAAGATTATGTCACACAGGCACAAACTTAATAATGGATCCCTTCACAGTCAAATGACCACTAACCTCTGGGTCACTAGTGGATGTCGGGACCAGGGCACCAAAATGGACAGAAATACTAAAAAACTTAATTTTCTCATCATTCACTTTGGCTTGTGTTTCAGTACAAGGGCCTCAGCTTCGGCCTTCAGATTTATTTCTTTGCTCTCTGTGTGTGGCAAAACTGGATTAGGTGATGATGTATTGTAATGTGACAAAACCTGGCTTTCTAGTACAGAGACAACAAAGAGGTATCTTCTATTGTCTAAGACAAAGAATAAAATATTTCCCATGACGCAGTCTTTTCAGGAAGCTTTGACTTCCAGGCAATGCTTGTTGGCCGCATGCTCTGCGTTGGCAGAGACCTGATTGGCTAAACTTGGCTGAAAATGTGCCCTAGTCACAGCCTGTGCATCGTCATTACCTGTACACAGCACTCGGCACAGAATGCCTTGTAACTATGAATGGATTCTAATCATGTTCTTACGTTTATCTACCTGTATGTTAAGGTAATTATTGCTGATTGTGTGTTATTCCTGTAAACTTCATTCCTCTACAAATTGTAAGTGTATTTTTTATCTAATTGATTTGAAAGTCTGATTTAATTCTTCTTACTTTATGTGAAAATCTTTTGTTAAAGTTTTGTTTTGTTTTAGTTTTTTAACATGCATTGTAATTATTTCACCAGCTTTGCCATAATTACAACTCATACAGTGGTGGTTCAGGTGATGGTATTAGTCAAACACAGGACTTTCACCCAGGAGACTGCTCTTTTCATTTTCACTTAACATGTGAAAATGCAAATCACAATCTTTTGCTAAACACAACAACTAAGTGGTTTAGGATCCTAAATAAATAAAATCAATCAATGAAACCAAACTGTGACTGTTTCGCAACGATTATAAAAGCAAGATAGGCTTAACAGAGATAAAACAGTACTTGTGCTGCATTCTGTTTCGTAATGATACTCTGTTTTTGTCTTGTGTTACAAATCCAGCACACCCCTTTCCTTTACAGCTGTGTGTTCCCATCACCCGCCTAAAAGCCCAAACTCACACAGGCTGTGGCATGTTGATGTCTATGGCATTTTACACCGCATCCTACCTTTCTTAGCCACTGTTGGCTCAAGTCACTGAATTTCAGTTATGTAACATAACCAGTTGTTCATCTTAATAGTTTACCCGTCACCTGTCAAGACTTCACCCATTTGCCCATCTAAGAAGTCAACCTACTGAAACACTGGGTTGATTTCATCCTCTTGGCTCTAAGATGCTGTATAAAGTTAATAATGTTGGATCACTATTTCATCAGCTATTTGGAATTTAGGGGATAATGCATAAATATAAATTTATAAAAATGAAGCAATTTCAGTTCAATCCATGATCAATCAGCCCAACTGTAAGGGAGAGAAAACCACAGTTTCACTAAAATCAGTGAATTAGGTTTGTTCAACCTATTTCTTTGTAGTCTGAATGTGTTTGTGTGTCTACATGCCAGATGCTCTGTTGTAAATTGAGTTTTTATCCCAGATTTTTTAGATAGATAGATAGATAGATAGATAGATAGATAGATAGATAGATAGATAGATAGATAGATAGATATGTTTCTTTGTCTGAACACGTGTATGCTTGTGCATACAAGACACACAGATGGCAGTCTTGACCTTCCTTAGGCACCTGGCACTCGTGCGCTCTCCTCTTAGTCGTGCCACTTTATTGCACACTGGGGCAGGCGGGGTTTTCGACACGGTTTAGTGGGTATCTCGTTCCCTCGAAGGGGAACGTCTCGGGTTACGTATGTAACCCTGGTTCCCCAAGAAGGGGAACGAGACACTGCGTCGGCCCTCCGCACCTCTCTCCCCGCCTGAAGCGCCTGCTTCATAGTTTAAGCTAATGATGAGTGTGTACAGGTGTGCTTTATACTCCTCCGGTTATTCCGTCACACCTTACCGTTCTAGCAACAAGCCAATAGGATTGGAGTGATTTCATTCACGTTCAGACCTGCTACGCCTAGAGGCATTCCCCTTAGTGTCGTAACCGACGCAGTGTCTCATTCCCCTTCTCGGGGAACCAGGGTTACATACGTAACCTGAGACGATTCATCTGGTGAGTTATTGCTTTGTTTATTTTGTAAATAAATGCTTGTGTATATTAGGACTAGACGATATGCCAAAAATTTATTCACGATAAAAAGTTTCATATCTTTTGATATCTATAATTATAACGATAAGTATCAAATCGTTATTTCTTGATTTTTGCTCCTGACTGAAAGTTGAAAAAACCTGATAGTTAATTGTGGTTTTAACTCTTCTTAATGGTTAACACTTGTTGCCAAACAGTGGTTAACAAATCTGAGGCAGAACATTCAAAACAATTATGAAAATCTGTGTCAACAAATGTGCACAAGTAAAATTAAGTATAAGCTTTTTTCAGTCCTTTTTCCTCAACAAAATAAACATCTCAATTAAAAAATTAAGTCCTAATTTGTGCAAGATTCAAGTGAATAAAATTAAACATTTATTGAATATTTATTGAACATTTGTTAGATTGTTATTGTTTTATAATTAATGTTATTGTTTTATTGTCCAGCCCTAGTGTATATACACACTGCTTTCTTTTATATTGAATAAGTATGACTATATTGCCTACGTCTTCTATGTAGAACTCAAATCCTTCAACCCACAATCTATTAATGGTAATTTTGTTTATAGTTCCAAATTGATAATTTAATATATTCTATGAGACTGAATAAGGTTATTGGCTATCAATTTTCTCTTGTTTAAGTGTGGTGCCCCAAGGTCAATGTAACTTTAAGTTATATTCAAGTAATAATTTTCATCACGCGAATCTCCATGATTCTTTTAAGATAAGCTTTGTACCACAGGCAGGACATAACTTCCTATCTCTGAGTGTGAGCGGGAATATTCTGCCATTGATGGTTATGACAACAAGGCCTGTAATAGGTTGTGTGAAAACAGCCTCTCATCGCTCCTTTTTGTGGATTTTAAAGGACCCCCCTTAGGCAAGTTTAGGCCCAACACCCTTTACCGCCCTTTATTAAATAAGATAACTCTCCTGAAAACAGTGGTATAGTTTGCATACTGGCTGTCACTGGTTAGATTTGTAGGATTAGTTGGGAGTTAGGCAAGTCAGGCACTGCCAAGATGGCGACGGCCAGAGCCATCCACATTGAGCTTTACAATCACTTAGAAACCTCATCTGCATGAGATATAAAGACATTTATTTTAGAGAAATTTGGTTATAATAATGAGGTTTCCACTGTAATACACATTATGTGCACCAGTGAATGCTCATGGCAGCACTTTCATGTCTGTACACTAAATCTGAAGCAACTGCCAGCGGCCTGTGAATTTAGCTTAGCTTAAGACAGGAAAAAAGGGGAAACAGGTTGCCTGGCTCACATTTTCTGTACAGGTGTGAGAGTGTAGTAGTTTATGTCAGACTGAGATGTGTTGATAAGCTATTTGTTGTTTTGTCCCTGCAGAATTTCAAGAATGACAAACCTCAGAGCGAGTTTCTTTCTGGTGGGAGTTCTTGGACTTTGGGCAATTTATATCAGTAAAGACTCTATTGACGCCAGCTTTTTAAGCCTCCAAGTAGAAGTGAGAAAACATGACAGTCAAATGAAGCCACACAGCAAAAACTCCTACGTATACTCCTGGCCAAGATGTCAACGAAATGTGTCTGCTGCCAACATCAAAGGCTTCAAATCTTTTTCTGGTGGCATGCAACAGTTTCTTTACTATGAACACTGTCGCCATTTTCCCATGCTACTGGACATTCCTGATAAATGTGGAGGAGCTGATAAATCAGCAGAAGTCTTCCTTCTGCTGGTCATTAAAAGTTCTCCTGTGAACTACGACCGTCGAGAGGTTCTGCGCAAAACCTGGGCCAAAGAGAGGTTACACAATGGTGTGTGGATCAGAAGAATCTTCATCTCAGGAACGATGGATGTCGGTTTTGCCAAAAAGAGAATGAACAAATTACTCGAGTTGGAGCAACGTGAGCACAGAGACATCCTCCAATGGGACTTTAGTGACACATTCTACAACCTCACCTTGAAGCAGATTCTCTTCTTAGAATGGATGGAAAGAAACTGTCCGAACGCTCGCTTCCTGCTAAATGGTGATGATGACGTCTTTGCCAACACAGACAACATGGTTGAGTTTCTCCAGGGCCTCAAGGATAATAATGGAAGCAAGCACCTTTATACTGGCCATGTGATCAGGAATGCGGCACCGAAACGATCGAAAAACAGCAAGTATTTTATCCCAGTGCAAGTGTACAAATCGAAATTATATCCCCCATATTGTGGGGGTGGGGGTTTCCTCTTGTCTGGCTATACAGCTTTGGTTGCATACAACATGTCCAAGTCCATTACCATTATTCCTATTGATGATGTTTACATTGGGATGTGTCTGGCCAAAGCAAAACACGCACCTGTTCTCCATATGGGTGTCAAGACGCTAGGATATTCCATGCCTATTAACAAAGCAGTTGATGAACATGATCCTTGCTATTACAAAGAACTTCTACTGGTACACAGATTCCTTCCAGCTCCCATGTATCTTATGTGGCACAGAACACAGGACCCCAATCTGAAATGTGGCACCAAGGGGACCTGGCTTTAGCAATAACAAATTATAACCTGTGACAGAGCTGTGGCACTTTGCATATTGCACCTGCTCTTAGATTCAGGGCAACCTTCTTCTATCTATCTTCTCCTCAGGCTTCAGCACAGTCCAAAGTAACAGCCATCAAAAACCGTGATAAATCTCCCTTAGCAAAGCCCATGGGAATTTTGGAGGGTGGTAATTTAAGTTTTAATAGGTTTTACTGTGGGTCACATCTGTAAAACTTCTATAAACCTCTCCAAAGGTTGGATGTCTCTGTGTTTGCATCCTACCTGATAAGTCACTCCTACCAGGTGACATGTGAAGTACCAATGTCTGACCCAAGCATTCTGTTACACAAATGGCTCAGTCCTGTGACCCCTCACCTTTTGTTTCTAAACAATGATGCTTGGGGTTGTCATGCACACGTATGGTTTCTTTTGTCACTTTAATGCTGATGATACTACGCTATTCTTGTAATTCAGATAAAGTCATGCACCACTGTTTGCCTGGCAGACATCTCAGAGTCGATGTCAGGGCATCAACTTAAGCTCAACCTGGACAAGACTTGAACTTTTTCAGAGGAAAGCATGTGCACATGACACCTGACATCACCACTGACAATACTGTAGTGATGGCAACTTGGACAGCATGGTTTTCCGACACCAATCCACTTTTTCATTCACTACAGCCAAGAAGAAGGAAGTGTTGTGTCCTTTATGTAGCAAAATCGACAAGGGGATTGATGTTGGAGTGATGTGTGGGTGTCATCTGAATTTTGTGCAGGAGACTTGTGTTCAGGCCCATCACAGTTGTTTCAGTTACCTAACCTTGTCCAGTTTATTTGACAGAACCTTGATCTTGCCTTTAACACATGTGAAGACATTGTAAAAAGAAGACATTTCAGAAATGTTGGCATTGAACATAATCCAGGTTTTTGCAGAACCTTCCAATATCAATTGTCAGTACAGTAAGAAGATTTTGCTTTTTTGTTGTAAGTGGAAAACTCTGTCAGACTACCATTGGTGAGTAAGGACTTTAATGTGCTTTAGTTGTTAGTTTCCTGTGAACATAGTCCAGTCACAGCTGTAGTTAATAATTTGCCTGTGGGAGAAATCTTCCTTTAATCATGATGTGTGGGAGAGTTTTACTTAATGTATTTATATAGCTGCTGTCAGCTTTGTGTTTTGTTGTGAATCTAGCTGGGTATTGAACTGCAATACTTTCTGACTACGGACTGAATTCATGTCCATAGCACACATGAGGTTTTAAATAAGTTTGCAGTTTTCTTAAATTGTAAGGATTATATCAATATAATCTACATATTTGTGAACAATGTCACTCTGTCAGAAAGATATTATGTGTATATACAGCAAATGTCCATGTCTTGTTTATTTTTATATTCTGTCATTTTATAATTAAATAATTTGATGTAAAATTGTGAACTACACAAATGAATGTGATTACAAACAAATATCTGAATGAATGTAGAATCCAATAATAATAAGTTCTGAAGTTGAGATACATTTTTACTTTTTACTTATTACTCATTTAAAAAGTAACAATATTACTTTAATTATTACTGGGTATTAAAAGTAAATAGTCACGTTACTCATTAAGTTACAATTACTTTCAACCACCGCGCATCCTTAAAAGTGACGGGAAATCTCTTCAGCAGCGCATTTTGGGTGTACTGTAACAAGTTTTTTCATTAAATTACAATAAAATACTGGAAGCTACAGTTGCCAGCATGAAACTGTTATTCTACAGTGTAACTACTCAATAACAACAGTTTATTACTGTAAAAAATATTACAGTAATGTGCTGTATAGAATATAAACATTACAGTATAATACTTTTGTTTGGTTGCAGTTATACTGTTATTTTAGTGTTCTCCCGTAATCTCCATAAACAGGTTACTACTGTACAATGTATAAAAGTACTGTAGAATTTAATTTTACAGTATAGCACTATTGTAAGCTAATGATTTAAACATTTTACATTTCAAAGTAAAATACCTCAAAATTGCTAGCATACAAATGGCTCAGACGAGAATTGCCCTTACAACATTTGGCATTTATTAAAGTCAATGTGGTATGAAAAAAATAAAATGATAAATTTTAAAATAAGTACATTTCTCTAAAATAAAATAAAGTAAAACGCAATTTCTGAAGCGGTTCTTGCTTTACTAGCCTAGTCCATGTACCCTATATTCAGTTTAATTTTTTCTTGAACAAGAGATGCCATGTAACATTATGTATTAAAGCCACAGCTTCATACACCTTCAGCAGCTAACAAATTTCAAGTAATGTAATTCTTGTAAAACACAATCCATAACAACAATTAATCATCTCAAGCAGGTTCTTTCAACAATTTTCATACCATACTTAAAACTGTTCCCTGCCTTCAGTGTCCATGAGTTATGATCATGATGTGCAATAGAAAGCGAATGAGATAGAAATAGAAACAAACCTTGAACTATCACTACTCAACTCAAACAACTGGACTAACCATAAGTCCTGTGTGGAGATGTGTTGTAGACTACATAACCTCTCTCAAAATCCAGGAGTTTTTTATAAGGGGGGCCACATGGGAATTCACATTTGCTGGACCAGCTTCCTGGTCTTCTTGGGCACCACCTTACCCCAGCTGGCCTTTGTTCCCTTCTTGGGGTTAAAGTGCCTAAAAATAGAATAACAGAGAATTATTTGCACTCAGTATGTAATCCCCTCACATTCACCAAATAAATATTCTAATATTTCACATGGTTATGACATCTGTGTCTCATAATTATGAGCGAAGGATCAGTCCAAATTGAAAATTTTGGAGAGGATTGTCTCCCACCACCCCATCCTCACCCAGACTTCAAAAATCATGCACGTTGCCAGGTTGATGACACTAAACCTACATGAATGAGCACATTTACCTTTGAATGTTGCAAAAGATGTCTCCTACATTGTAGGTTGTTCTCAGAGAAACCAGTCTTAGCATGTTTCCTAAATCTCTGACATAGCATGGTTTGATTTCTCTACCATGGTGTCTACTGTTACAAACAGTTTTGCTGAATGTAATCTCAGGACAACATAGGAGAAGTGTAGCCTAAGTGCAGTCTATTGCAGTTCCAAATTGCTGGTGTGGTTTATGTAGCCTAAATAAGGTTGGTCAATAAACTGTCCATGTAGATTTCAAAATCTGGAGTGGGTTGTCATTATCAGTCTTTATACCAAGATAAAGAAGAGAAATTGTTAAATGACTGACAATGGCTACCTGCAGGAGTTTGTTCATTATTATTTTGTTAACCAACCTTATTCATTTCATGAACTGGAGTATTTGAACCTGCAGCAGATGGGAGACAGACAGAGTAAGAGAGAAGCAAAGGACACAACCTGTAGCAGCTTGGCTGTCTAAAGACCAAACGTAGGACATTAATTATTTCAGAACATTGCAGATGGCTATATTGGAGCTCAATTTTAAGTGGCAAGTTTCTCACTCCTAACGCAAATAGACAAAATCCTGTATTTACCAGTATACACTATTGTAGAGAAGTCACAAACAAACCTAACTTGTATTAACAGCATCACTTTAGGTGTACATGGGGGATGCATTCAAACAAAAATAAAAAATAGAGGTTAATGAAATGCTTAAAGCCAATGGAAAGACATCAAAAAAGGGTCAAAGACAGCTTCAGATATGCAAACATTACCCTGGGTTCAGACTGCACACGCAAGCGCAGTGAGGCCCTCCTCTCTATCACTCTCTTTTGAAATCAAATTCTAATTTAGATTACCTTTATTGGGAAACATGGCAGATGTGAGAGCAACCTAATGACGCTCTATATCTATCTGGTGTATTACTCTATATTTTAGCATGTAACTAGTAAATGTATACAGTTTACTTTTATGAAACTTTTTTTATGCAATATGTTTTGTTTGCATGCATGCTTGCACTATGGGTTAACACAAAGTAGGCTAATGTCAAGCAGTAACTTTCACAACATAACTGTGCTCAGATGGGTTATGGGCGGACCCTGGCAACAAAACAAAAAAACCTGTATTATACCGTGAGATTGTACATTAGCTTGCTGTTATTATTTTTGTTCCCCCAAGGAGTCAACATATATAGTATTCAGCTGTATTTATGAATGACGGTACATTACCGTACCATATTAAGATAATTGTGACTGTGGTCCTGAATCTGATGAGTGCATGAATATTGAAACGATTGGGTTTTGTTGTATATATTGTTCAAGGACTCATTCAATACAGACGAGTGAAGGCGAGAGCTGCGTGTGTGTGCTTCTTTAACCTTCTCCCGTTACTTTTCACCTTCTTAAGGGCACAACACATTCGTGCTGCCAACAACTGCAACTCGTGGTTCTATTTCAAGTAGCTATTTAAAAACGATAACATATTCTTTGAGTGGTTAATCAACGGTGATAAATTATCAGAAAGTCCCCTGAGGGGCGGACAACTCGGCACAACATCAGTGAAGCTGGGATTCCGTCTCTTCAGCAAGTGTTCCTCTTCTGCCACTGCACACATACACGCTACGTCTACACATGCGCACTGACGACTTTGGATTTATTTACGCACTTTAAAAACATTTCAATAAATGTTTTTATTCTATAGTTTTATTCTTTTTACATGTTTATTTACAGCATTAAATGTTGAAATGTATATTGTAATAGGCTGTATATTAATTTGTTGGGAGAAAATCAGATGTTGAGCACCACCATATCGCCAAAATGGCATTATCCTTATTTCACTGCGAAGCTTCGACTGTGAGACTGACTGTTGAATCAGGCTCCGCCCAATCGCAGTATCAAATCTTAGACTATTCAGGGTCAGCCCTACTTATCAGTAAAAAGATCCCTGCCTGCTAAAATGTTTTTTTTTTTTGTGGTATACAATGCCTGATCCTAATCTGAAATGTATTAATAATAGACACTGCTCTAGAGGAAATTAAAGTTTCCTTGACTTAACAAAAACATAAACATTTACAAAAGCTGCTTCCACAAAATTTCTTTATTTTAAACATAAAAATAATAAAATACAATAAATCCTTCACTACGAGACTACACTACAAATTGAAAATATAAGATGCAACCCTTTTCACCTTTTAGAAACAGATGTTTTTCAGTGCCCAGTACACGGTACCTTACATCTTTTAAATTATAGTATTAAAATATAGTATTATATAAGTATTTTAATTCATTATAATTCTAGAATGAGGAGTGGGCCTTTTGCTGCTTACCATGTGTTGTGAAATCTGTGATATATCTGACTATAAGAAACATGATTAAATCTAACACAGTAAGATCTTAGACATGAAGTAGCTGTCTAGCAGATTAGCACAAAAACTGTTATCAATAAATGTTCTATTTCATATGTTCCCAGCCCTCTATTGGTTTACACATGTACTCATATACCTGAAGTTACATCCAGGTAACTTGTTTTTTTCATCTGCCTTTCGTAGATTTAATTGTATTCTAGGCAGGCCTTTACACCATATCTCTGTGAAGATTCTCAGTCATCCAGGTCATAGTTATCCAAAGAAGGTTAAAGTCAAGGGCAGAACTGAAGAAGTTCTTTGGGTGAGGGACGAAACATCTTCTAGTATCTTCAACCAAGTCCAGTTGCCCTTGACTTTAACCTTCTTTGGTTTACACAATATCGGCTAGTTTGAAAATGATATTGGTTAACACAAACCACGTTTGATTAAACACTAACCAACAAACATGCTTTTACATAAGTAATACATCTTCTCTTGGGTTTATGACGACCTTCCTTTCAGCTGGCTTGTGAATGTGTCTTTGTACATTATACAACTGGTAAAAGGGCATAAAGGGAGCTTTACCTCAGTGTTTTTAGGGAGTAGTTGAGACTCAGAAGTGCCCCACACTGCTGAAATTCTATTATCGGTATGTTAATACTTACATAATTGTCAGTTGTCCTGCTGCTGTGAGTGTGGCACTTGTGTGAAATAAATTTCATTTGGGACAGTAAATACATTTGTATCATTATATACTGTTGAGGTGCAACAAGGCTCCTTGTCAGCCTTTAAGGCTGTCCCTCTCGTCCTGCATGATCGATTCAATTTGGTTTCCCAGGTTGGAGAAACACGGCCGCTCCTCAAAGTTGTACGCCCAGCAGTGCTTCATCAAACTGTAGACCTGGTGTTACAAAAATATAATAATCTGTTTTGCTAGGAGAGACAGAGCAAATGACAAGATATATGTGCGGGGTATAGTATGAGGTTGCAGTAACAAGTTTGGCAAGTTGAAGGTCAAAATAAGAAGTTTACAATATGAAAACCATAGCTGATAGGTCAGTCTATTCCAGAATTATCAGCAGATGGTGGAATAAAAATAAAGCTAAATAAAAAATTTAAAACTAAATAAAATAAATTAATTGCAGAAGGAAAAAATAATTTTTGTGTGTCGTTGCATTTTTGAGAAACACTTACATTGTTACTCATAAGAGGCCACAATCATCTCACAAATGGGCTCATTTATTTGAAGCAAAATTATCATTACGTATTTGTTAGGAACATGTGACTGCAGAAAAGTGGACCTTCAATTTAATTAGAATCAAGATTAAACCCTACCAAAATGGTTCCTGTATTTCGACTATTGAGCCACATAGAGTGAACTTACCTTTGGTGGGCAGTTTGGAGGAGTCGGCAACCTCCAGTCATTCTGTAGGACATTTTCCAGGTGCATTGAAATGGATGGACCCGGCACATTGTGTCCAATCTCCTGCATATATAACTAAAACAGTGACATTAATGAAATATTTAAAAAGGGGAAACCCACAGTGGTGTTGCAGTTTGATGAAACAATTCATTTGAATATATTTAATTATTGTTCATACATTTATGTATCAATAGTAAGCCTTCTTACTCTTTTTGGGTTGGAGTTCATGTCGCAGTAGGAGAAGATCTCGTGAAGAACAACTCCAAAACTCCAGACATCTGACTTATGAGAGAATCTGGACTCACTGATGGACTCTGGAGCGTACCTGCATTTGATGAACAGTGTATGATCATGTAGACTTCCAGAAACTGAACACTAAATAATTGTCATTGAAAGGATGGCTACTTGTGAGACCAAAACTACACAGTTGTTTTCTTTAATGCCTGAGCTGTGAGAAAAATCAGGCCTACTTCAGCCTCTGACTATATTTATTTATTCTTTTTTATGTAAAAGGAAACATCATCTTAGCTTATGTCATCATTTCCTACAGTAGGTTGGCTTTTATGAAAGCTGGAGGCAGGACCAACTCTGATGGAGGTGGCCATCTCATAGTTCTCTATGCAGGAAAACCCTGGTCTGTATTTTCAGACTTACCTTAAAGATATAGTTTGAAATTTTGGGAAAAGTTGTTTTGCAGTGTCTGATTTAAACAAACAATAGTCACAACCTTCCACAACAATTTTGCCATCATTGCTGTGGATATATGCTGTGGAGTATTTGAGTTTTAAAACAAGAGGAAAGCTACCAGAAAATGGGGCTCTCTCCAGGATGCGTGACTCGGTAGTACTCCTTGTTGAAAGGAATTATCTTGGTCAGGCCAAAATCAGCAATTTTCACCAGTGTGTCACTGGCCACAAGTATATTTCTGGCTGCGAGGTCTCTGTGCACATAACGCAGGCTCTGCAGGTACTCCATCCCCTGGGAAAATAAAAAAAACACATCCAAAACAGAAGACATTAAATAACTTTGCTTTTGCTCTCTTACTTTTTATTTATCTCCTTTTGTTCTTGTCCCTTTGTTGCATGCCATCAACCCATGATGCTAAGGTTTTTATTGAGCCTCATGATAAGATATTGTAGGCTCAACCTGCAAAATCTTGGCTTAGTTGTACATTGTACAACAATAAAACACATTATTCTATTTGTAGCATGCATTCTTTCAGCACTGTGGCAGATTCCCCTAGGACTTTTATGTGAGGCACAAATGTTAATTTAAAACAACACTTCTTTAAGAGACACCCAAATTCTTGACAAATGTTGCGCAATACTAACATTATATTGCATGTGCAAGACTCAAGTCTCAGCACTTGAAGTTGATGATCACAATGTAAAAGTTGCATGATTTTGTGAACCAGTAATTAAGTTACAGTCCATTCAAACTTTTCTTTTTAACTCTTTTTAACTCTTATATCTGACTCTTACCTTACAGATCTGAGAAGCAAAAAGCAGCATCCGCTTGGTGTTAACGTTATGTCGGTTACTCTCCAAGTAGCCAATAAGACTGCCATAGGGCATGTACTCCATCACCAAACTCATAGTGAGGCGACCTGTGAACAGGCAAATATTAAACATTAAAATCATTCAGCAGAGGAAACTTCCAAACCCAGAAGACAGTCCTCAATCGCTTCTTGAATCACTCATCAGTCACTTCGGACAACAGTGTTGGCTAAAGACTGTGATTTAAAATGTGATCCAGGATCATGCAGGGTATACATGAAGGTTGACCATACCTCCTCTTTTTCCTGGACACGTCCTCTTTCTGGGACTCTAAATCGATTTCTAAATCGCCCAAAATGTCCTGGATTCATTGTTGCTTTCTACAGTCTGCCTTCATTGTGTGCGTTTTTGCATTGCTTTGACCAGTAGGCTACCAGCACTATTACATTTTACTCTTTGATGTCACAGGACTTTTTCCTGCATACTGGCACTTACACTCGCAAGCTGCCTCTACACTTGTATGTCCTCTCCTCTGGCGGAAACGGAGTAGGGAGGACATTGGGTGCTTTTTTATCCAAGCCTTTGCATTAAGTTGCTTATCAATGTCATTTTTCATGAACCAACCAATCACAGCCAGGATGCAGCGGGACATAAAAAAATGTTGACATGGAGCAACAGCAAACTTTAGAAATGTTGAACTCATTCTGCATGAATGGTTATAATTATCAAAAAGATAGTAGCCTACCAAGCATTAACAAATTAGAGACTAACCACCATGTACACCATTTTTCTTGCACAAGGGTTTAATGAATGAATAACCTGGAATAAATAAAGCTATATACCTGTATTATCTGAAATTATACCATTATATATATATATATATTATATCTGAAATTATACCACTACCATTAGCCCTAATCAAGCCTAAACAAGACGATTTGCAAATAAAAAAGTTTTATTTGCAAATCAGTTAAATTGTTGTATCTCAACTAAGAAACTGTTAAAATGTTACAAATACTATAAACAATCTGTTGGCAGACATTAGCCAAATAAAGTGTAACCTATAAATATATTTCAGTCAGGACAACTTTGTAGTTGTGTTTGGTGGTATGGCCCTGATCATCGGATCTCCTTGCCCTTCCACGCACCTACGTGGAAAGCAATGAGGTGGGGACCCACCTCATCAGAACCTTGATGACACATTTGGTTGGCTCTAGCTGCCTGCACTGCATCTGTGTGGCTCTATCCACGTGCAGCAACATGACGCCCAGAATGCGACAACAGCAGAGCACATGTTAGCATTGTTTGATTCTTATCAGGTAAATTCTCAATACTTTTCGGATCGATAATTATCATGCATCCCTATCAGATATGACCTGAAAGGCGGAGCTGGGGTGGCAGTGGGTTATGAGCTGCTTGCAAAGGAAGCGGCGTCTTGTATGGAATTGCCAATGATAGATATCAATGAATGCTAAGATAAGAATCAGCTATTTTAATAGTTAGTTTATGGTAGTTGGGTCAGATTGACACCGGATCACACCACAAACAAACTGCTCTAGAGTTCGTTTGGACCGGACTATCTCCCCTGAAGGGTCTCAATGCGATTGCTTGGTCTGCACCAGATTTCGGTTGAAAGCTTTCCCATCAGCCCAAACAAACCACACTGACCGGTCAAATGCACCAGGGTTGTTTGTAACCGAAACCTAACAGGTTAGACATGAAAGCTCCCATGGAAGTTGATTATTTTGGTAGATCAGGTGCTACATTTGCTGTGAGTGTTTTTATTACCCATACTGTAGCAGACTCCTCTGTATTTGACGATATAGTCGCAGTGAAAAACGCTGAGGGTGTTGACTTCCTTCTTGAAGTCCTCCAGTGTCGACTGCTTGTTGGGCTGCAGTTTCTTCACAGCAACCAGCTCACCGGTGTTATCACCCAGCGGGTCATAACGGCAGAGTTCCACGCTGCCAAAGTTTCCCTGTAAAATGTTTGAGTCAACAGGTCGCTCATGAACAAAAATTCTAAATAGACCTTACCATACATGTGCCATTGCGGGACACACAATAGATAAGATTCAGGGAGACATTTAGAAGGCGAGAAAGAGATTTGTTGTGCAATAGTCACATGAAGCACAGGTAGTTGCTTTAGTTAATATACCGTCCTGTCTCTCCTCCACACTATCAATCTTTTTATTCCTCTATCTTGAACACCACTAATGAACTCTTAATAAAAATTCAGAGATTATTGCGAATTATTGCTGCATTTTGGCATCCGGACAAAGACCTAGAAGCACAGGACCTTCTCAAAACATAAGATCATTATTATTGAAGTGCACTGATTGGCCCAAGGGGGGATCTGCATTATGTATGTTTGTATGTTGTCTGCTGAGTGTTGAGTCCAGACTTACTTTTCCCAGAGGCGAGATGCAGCGTAGGTGTCTCTCCTCAAACAGTGTCTGGTTGTCTTGAGCATGGCTAAGGGCTTTCCACACAGGGTTCTGTGTGACGGGCTCAGTGGCATGTAGTATCACATAGTCTATCATGAAACAAGAAAATGGATCAGTAGTGGCTTTTAGTTTTCTGATGTAATTAAACTTCTTGAAATATTAAACTCGTTTTCCAAAATCTTCTGTAGGCACTCATTTTCACAAAGACCCAATGAGGAATTATTTAGATACAGTTACACGTTAGCTGGCACGTTAGCATGCCACTATCACTATAAATGTACATGCTCTGTTCCTCAGATTTGACATGAAGTATCTTTCCTTGTTATATTTAATATAATGTATAATGGTGGCATTGTCATAAATGTTTCACGATTTCATACTTTTAATATACTGAAATGTATGTAATATACTTTTTTATGTATTTTTCAAAGTATCAAAACTGATCAGAAAAGTCAGTGGGTCAATTAATAAATTATGTATTTAACTGAACTGAAATTTTTGCTGACATGGTTTATAGAGGCTGTATTCGTTATCACCTGAGTAGTGATACACATCATTACCTGAAGTGATCAGGCTGTTGAGTTGACGGATAATACTGCGACAGGAAGGTCTGAAGGCTGCCTGGTAGTCCATACACTGACTAATCAGATCGGCTAGCTCTGTCCACTGGGAGGGAGGCAGCTGTTGCAAGTTCTCATAAAACCCCCGCTTCTACAGAAAACACATCAGCAGCTCACATCATTCTCTGTGTCAGAGATTAATTCAAATCTTCATATTATTTCCTGCACGTCATTTACGTATTTTCTATTTCCCATTTACAGGAATCTTAGTTTATTTTATGTCTTTTGGTGAGATCATTACTAAACTTAAAAAAATGTGCCATCTATTATACACCACTGGGCTTATCCTGTCAATGTTGATGAAACATGGTATAAAATGAATAATTTCTGCTTTTCTACAGATATTTGTTCTCAGAGTTCAAACCAAATTGACCAAGCCTTTTATAAAATGGGGAAATGTTGCTGGATCTATCAAAGTCACAGTCAACAAGTTGTATTAACGAGGACCACCTGAGCACTCAAAGAGAGTCTAATTTTTCTCTTTCAAAAAGCTTTTGAAATGTAATGGGCATCATTGCAGTTGATTTAATCGTATAGCTGCAAGTTCACAGGTTTTCATTGCTGGACTCTTTCCAACCAAGAGGAGATCCGTTTGTTTGACTCATCACCTCGTCCAAGTCCCAGCCTCGCAGTGGAGTGTTCCCATTGTTGAAGATTTCCCACAGAGTGGCACCAAAGCTCCATTTATCACACTCCAGAGACAGGTTGTCTGGGGTCTCCAGCACTTCAGGGGCCACCCAGGGTATCCTGTCCAGGATCACTAATCATACACACATAGAAATGTATATTCACACATACATGAATAATGCACAAGGACTAGGTATCATTTTTATGTGTTACACTTTTTTTGATAATACAATTTAATTATTTTAAATCAACATACTGTATGTGGTCACAGAAAACAGTAAGGAGCTTAATTTACTACCCTCTCTGATCTATTTATTTGTTTATTATTCACTTTTATTTGAGTGTCACTGAGTTAATCTACTGTATAGACACAGTACAACTTAAATTCAGGTGTCTCTCAAAATCTGTCTTGACTGTTTTATACAGCATTTTTAATATAAATTGACCTGATGATGAAAAACATAGTTACTGGGGGATTGGAAACCCCTCCTTCATTTACCATCCATTCCCAGCATGGCTACACTGATGCCCGGGTCGCTCAGCTTGATGAAAGGAGAGCTGCCCTGCGACAGGTCACCCTCTCTGGCCAGCAGCAGATTTTTGGCACAGATATTTCCATGAACAATGTTCTTTTCTTCCTGCAAGACAGTTACATGTTAATGTTGACTCATAATGGTGTGCCAAATTTGTCAACCCTGAAAAAGACCCTAAGTGAGTATGCAAAATGTCAAAATCAGAAATAATCAAATTATCAGAAATCAGTGCTGAATGATTTTGAAACAATATATAATTGCGATTATTTTGACTGATATTGCAATTGCAATATGATTTGCATTATTAGGAAGAATTAACATTTTTACATAATTTTTCTCATTTTCATTGAAAAACATTTTAATCAGACACACACACACACACACAGAGGAAACAAAATCTACATTTGATATTTATAGTGAATAAAATGTAACCAGTCAGTAATGCTGTAGATTGTGTTTTTGTCATTACTTCATAAACTTTATCTTACCAGAAAGTTAAGGACAGACGCAAGCTGTTTGGCAACGTCAAGTTTCCAGCTCACTGACACAGATCGCCCTCTCTTCAGATAAAGGTCGAGGGCCCCATACTCGACAAACTCTTGCACCATGATGTCTGGAAGGCACAGCAAGGTTTGTTTCTACAGCTGTACTTTAAACTAAACACAGAGTCAGAAATGCTCACCCACAGACAAGGGGATGAGTTAAGGTCACAAACAATCATCAGACCGTAGCAAATAAAGGGTGGTCTGGAATAACCTGCAGTTTGGTTTGAACTTACTTTTTACTCCATGAACACTGACACCGTACACAAGGAGGAGGTGTTTATGTGAAATCTGGCTCATCAAGCTGGCAGATTCAAAGAATGACTAAGAGAAGAAAAAGACAAGAAAACAACATGTGTATAATGTTAAAATTGATGTGTTCAATGCTCAATATATAATCCACAAAAATATTAAACATTTCAGTGTATCTTAATCTGAAGAAACCCACCTCCCAGCAGTTTTTGTGAACAACATCGAGCTCTTTCAGGAAAACTTTTGTCATGTGTTTCTCCCCATCACGAATGTCTGCTTTGTAGCCTTTAAAAATTCGAGTGAAGGATCCCTGTCCGAGGCATTCATCCTTACAGGAAAAGTACAAACAGAACCTACTTTTAAGAGTCCTCCATCATAAAAAAGATTCTACCTTCAAAGTACTTTTCATATTAGTTTGACTTCAGCTGTGTTTTTAGTGTTGTAGAAGGACTGAAAAACAGAGTAGTGAAAATAATGTTCATATCAAAAAGTGAAAGTAGCATTATTGATATTAATATTTGTGGTCACTCACCCATTTCAGGTCTTCATATTTGATCATGTGGAACTGGATATGACTGAATTTGTTCCTTACAGGTGTTGGGGACCCTTGACCTTCTACAGAGCTATTGTTGCGTATGATGATCAGATTTGAGAGCTCTATACAAACAGCAGAAAACATGTTTATTGTTATCCAGTCTATGAAGGTTGCAGATATTAAGGGACATTTCTAAGTTCAAGCAAGAAATTGATGTGTTAATTTGATACATGACCATTACTGAATTTATCCTAGTAATGAGTCTCTCTGTGTCTTTGATGCTATTCATAATAATAATAATATTACTTTAACATGTAGATTTTATAGTCTGTTTATTATCATTTTGTCTGTTTGCATGTTTGACTGACTACTACATGATTTGAAATGAAGACGCACAGACTGATCAGAAACATCTCTTAACACAGCTAGCATCTACTTGGCTATAACCAGGATATGATGTCTACATGCAAAAATATCACATCTGGGACAATCATTTTGTTTTCTTGTTGTTGTTGTTGTTGCTCTGTATTTGTGGGTCTGTGTGTTTATCTGTTGTCTGTCTCTACATTGACAAATGGATAATTGTACTTTTTTATTTTGTCACTGTTCTGTTGTTATGGTTATGATGTAAATTATAATTTATTCTCGAAAACGAGATGGTGCATCTCGAGGGATTTGTTTTGATAAATAAATATAAACTAAATATGGGGTGATTTGGATTTTGTCTTAGTTCAGTACATATGACCTTAACAGTTAGTCACCCTGCTTGTTTAAATTTAGAAAACAACAAAGAACCGGTGATGTATTGTGACAGTGGGTGTGAAAGAGATGCAGTACATATAAATATGTTAACCACAGTATAAAACAGAATCCATTTTTAAAACAGTAATAAGAAAAGCATGCGAGTTTCTAGTTTTGTATGTACTTAGAGATGAGAATAATAAAAACAGAAAACAAAGGCCAAAATCTGTTAACAAAGCTATAGATTCACTCCTATATATGTGCAGTGACGTTTTCTCCCAGAGGCCAAGGGAAGCCAGGCTTCCCCTGTTTTTATCAGACTCTATTTATCATTTTAATAAAAACACAATGTTTTTAGTTTCTGGTGCAGTTATGGAGGGTGGAGATTTGGAGTTTTTAGTTATAAATTGTTTTACTAAACTACCGCTACAGCAGCAACTGAAGATTAAATCTGATGGAAAACCAACGGCAAAACTGGAGCTGCGCGTGGAGAGGCTAGCTGGTAGCGCCAAATTTAAATTGATTCTCTTTTTGTGAAGGACCTAAAAGCCAGTGGGAAATTCTACAACTTGGTTATTGACCACTTCGCCACCATGACATACAGGAGAATGGCCTTCATTTTCAAATATGGTGAGTGAAATGTCACCTCCTTCTCTCTCTGAGCTTCACTGAACTGCAGCTATGTGTGCCATTTTTGATGTGGCTATATTGTTTATTTTGCTTTGCTTGCCTGGATTTAGCTGCGAATGAATAGTCCGCTGAAGTAACCTTGTTTTTACTCTGTTGGTTTGGTACTCAGTTGTTAGTCTTGAGTGATGTTGTTTTGTGAAAATTTGGCCAAGCATTAAGAAGTATGTAGGCCTATTTGATACATGCACCACTGCTACTATGCGCATGTCTTCAATCGTATTATGTTTGAGCATGTGAATGCTTCTTTTATTCTTAACCGAAGACTGTTTGTACTGTGGACTATAAGCAGTGGGGGGATGTATGCTATTTGGGGTGAGAGATAGTGAGTGAGTGAGAAAGAGAGAGAGAGAGAGAGAGAGAGAAACTTTCAGTGTGTGTATTGATAACAGATAGTGCGCAAGTATGATAAAATTTTGTGTAAAAATATACCCTGCACTGTAGTAGCACAATACATTAGATAATTGCCCTCCAAAAAGGACATCCCATCTCACTTGGCTTCCCCAAAAAATTTACCCCACCCAACGCCACTGTATATGTGTAGTAGTAGACATTTGGTAATATCAACATAACCATGGCAAGAGAAACACACCTTTGGGTCGTGGTGGACAGCAGCGGGCCAACTTGACAGGCATGTCAGCCAGTAACAGCTTGTTGTGTTGGTAATAGCTGGTGAGCTGTGTCAAGCTGGAAAATGTTTTCTGGACACCAGGAAGACTGTAGTGCTCATTCTTGATAATGAGACAATCTTTATAGTCAAGTCCAAGTGGAGTCTGCAGAATATAAATCTTACATCAAATTTTCACAACACTGAAGAGTTTCTTTAAAAAAAAAAAAGATTCCACATGCTTTGATGTGTGCAAAGGTTGTGAATGCAATGAGAGTGACATGGGAATGACTTTTACAAACATTTGAGTCTTCCAACGCTTCTCTGACAATTTCTCCACAAAACCAATGTTCAGAAAAACTAGTGCATCATCTGCATAGACATGTGATTTCCTTGCAATCACAAGCTTTTAAAATTCATGTTACAGCAACTATGCTAAACTTGTCACATAATTAAAGGGCATCAGAATATCTTTATTTGTCACCAGGTCAGGCCATGAAGTACATAAAAGCATGCACAGACAGAACTAGCAAATTATGTTTATTGTTAATATTTTCTATGTCTATTGTTTCAACAGGAGCCTTTACCTGAACACAAACCGTGAGAAAGAAGTTGTCATAGTTCTCGGGACTCTGCCGAAGAAGGAATGTACCACCTTTAAATCCTGACTTTTTCAGCTTGTTGACTGCAAACTCTGATCTGATCAAACAAGATATGAAGGTAACATCTACAACAAGTTCATGTGAATGATGGTATTGGATTAATTAATTATCAAAATGACTCACATGATTGGGCCGTGACAATGGTTTTTCATCCTTTCCAGAATACTTGGAGGAGCGACATCTTGACAGAAGTAGTGGTTAGAGTCTGTGGTCTGTCTGAAGTAGCCATCAACAAGTGACACAAATGAAAGTGCTTCCTTAAGACTCTGGAACTTGGCTTCCTGTGGTGCAAATCAAGAAAAATTATCACGCATATTTTGCATAAAATCAAAATAGTACAATCTGAAAAAAATAAATACATTATGAGTTAATGGACAATAATGACTGGGGAAGTGTTGAATGTATAATATGTCCCTTACAAAGCATCTGTCGTCTTTGCGGGTTATTATCACCATCCGGCTGTCTTGGGGAATCTGCTCATGGCAAACCCTCTTTATACTGATGTCGATGATTTCTTTGAAATCACAGAAGGTCTGCCACTTCAAAAACATAAGAAGAGAGTGTGGGGAGTTGTGAGCACTGAAGCATTTAGGTTTAAATTATGTATAAGGACACTTTCGAAGGGTCAAGTAAAGTTATCATACTTGCAGAGCTACTGCAACCCTAGAGTACCAGTAGGTCTCTAAGGTCCTCTGATCAGGGTTTGTTGGTTGTTCATCAATCTAGGCTTAAAACTAAAGGGGACTGTGCTTTTGAGGTTGTGGCTGCTAAACTTTAAAGCACTCTACCTTTGGATTAAGAGATCTGTATACACGGTGTTTTATGTCTGTATGTATTGTGACAGTTTGAGACTTATGTTAATTTATTTATATCTGGGGTGCCAGTCGGGTATCTCTCCAGACATATAAGATGTATATTATATAAGATATATAAGTTTTTTTTTGTTTATACAGTGTGCTTCATCTTTTAATCAAATGTTTCAAAGGACATATCAAAATGTGGACGCTCACGTTGAATGAAAATAACTGTGTAATGAAACCACAACTCAAAAGTTTTAAAGCACAATAAAAACAAACCACAAAATAACACCGTGCAAACCACTCAAATTGACCTCTCTGAGTATCAGTTCAATGTTCAGTATTTACTTTGTTTGCCAAAACACAAAATAGGCTTAGTTCAGTTCATAATTAGTTCAAAAGTAGTTCATTCAAAGTAACAATATAAATTCATTTCAATCAATCCAACAAAAATCCTAGTCAATTCATCATGGTCAATCATCATAGTTCAATTCATCAAAAATTAAGGTTCAAGTCAACAACACAAAAAAACCTCAGCTGGGTAACAAAAAAAATGGATCACTTACGGCCTGCAGTGTACTTGGTAAAAGAATCCTGGTCCGTGCTTCTGTTTATGGCGTTTTATTTTATATTATTTTTTATGCTGGTGAGTAGTTGATTTTTTAAATTTCAGAAAAACAATTGCTCTGAGGTTATGATGATTTGTAGAGTGGTGATGTAACAGTACGAATGGTAAAGAGGACAACGCTTGTGTAGATGGTGGAAAACGAGTTGTTAAGGTTGTTGCCTTACTTTAAACTTTTATTTCCAACAAAAAGAGTGCTTTATTCCGCCGCAATCATGCTTCTTTCACCTCTCACTTCACTTCACTTCACTGTCCTCTCCACAACCACTCTCTTCCCTTTCCGCTCTTGTATTTACTAGGGAGGATACATGTGTTGCACAAAGCGAATCAGTGAGCAGGTGGTTGTATTGGCGGTCTTTACATACTTGTTGTCACACTATGTTGAATGCTCTATTTCTTTTGTGAAGCACTTTGTGACATCTCTGCTCTTTAAAGATGCTATATAAATAAAGGTACTTATTTACTATATAAATAAAGTTACAACAGTAGATCCCACTATTTACAACCTACTGTTATCACAAAATAGTGCAATGCAGTTTACAAGCAAAATATCAATAGGAAAGCACAACACAAGACGATGATACATTATTTTGCAGTGTCAACTAGCAGAATCTACTGTATCCTTAGTGAAAGATGGTGGAATGACTAACTAACCACTGTGCCTCATTCATACCCAAACTTACTGTAAGTTGAACTTTGTTCTTACCATCAGGGTACCATCAGGATGACAACTTCCATTGGTTTGAATTCCTGTTTCCCCAGTGACCCGCACTAGAGAGAAAGTTGACTTTGATTGGGCGGAAGAAAGATTCACGTGAAAGGTTTCGCTTCCCAAAGAAGGCTCAATGCCTGCCAGTTCAATCAGGTACTTCAGCTTCAAGCTGCACTCATCTACTGAGGAGTTGCCAAGCTTCTTTAAGAAACGCTTGAGGGTGTTTCGGATTCGATAACGATCCAGGCGGTTTCGTTTCTGGATGTCATGACGATGTGACTTAGGAAGACATGATTTGTAGCTGAAAGAGGAAGAGAATAAAATGTGTTAAAAATAAATATATCAAATAATGTAAAAACTGTAGTTTTATTTCTGAAAGAGTATAAGAGTATATGTTTAATTCAACAGTTCCTGGTTGTTTAAACTTTAACTAGTAAAGCTGGGTTTGGGCAAAATATCCAAAGATAAATACCTGACAGTCTTGCAGAGCTCTCTTACACTCTGATGGCGCTCTTTAGCCATTCTCCACAAGTCCAGCACTGCAAGGCCGAGGCATTCCTCTTGGGCACTCAGAGGTGGAGACACTCCTGCCTCGCTAGCAATGAAGTCGTTTCGCGACTATGCACCAAAAGTGATAGACATAGTCTTTAATATATGGACAATGCATGCAACTATTTCTGGCATTTAACTGTTTGACACTTCAATATTCAACAAGTGACATTCTGAAGCACCATAGACACTTTGAGATATCAGCATAAGTAATAGAAAACAACAACAATGTTTACTGAGAAGGATAACTACATAGGTGTGATGGTTCAAAACTTTGTTTACATTAAAAGACATCAGACTTTTTGTGCTTTCTCCCTTAATCTGATTTTATTTTATTTTTTTGGTATAGCAGTTCAGGAGATGTCTTGCACATTACACCACTGTTAATATGATAAAAATGTATCCAACCACCTCATGGAAAAATGTAAATTTTTTGAAGAATTAAATAAAACTATAAGAATATTGTTGGTATACATCCTAAATTCACTATACTGGTAGAAATATGCATTTTACTAAATAAAAATAAATTATGTTTTGATGTTTTGAAACATTTTATACTTTACCTGAGCAAAAAGATAATCAATGACATTGTAGTCAAGCACTGGACTTATTCTGTCTCTGGTCAGACTGTAGCGGTACGATGTTCTTGGTCCTTGAACAAACCAGTTCCCAAAAAAAAACCTGCATACCAAAAACCCCACGTTAACTTTTTGAAATATGCATGCATACATTTTGACATGCATTGTGTGAGTGTACCTCTGCATGTAGAGTTGAACAAAGAAATTCATTATTCACCTGTGACTTCAGTTAGCACTGCTAAAGCTGTTAGCTCTGACCTAAAAGTAGTACTGACTGCAAGTATTAAGTGCAAAAAGCAAGTAAAATGTGTGATTTCGTATATGTGTTATTTCATCAACATTTTAACAGATTTGATAAGGATGACATTTTGATTAATAGGATCCTAAAATACATTCTTTATTTTTGTTGTGTGTATCTCTTTATCTTATTTACAGGTACATAGTTACATCCCATTCCATAAAAAAGTGTAATGTTCACTACTTCCTTAAGTAAATTAGTTAATAAATGATTCTTAGGTTATTTTTTTACCTACCTGACCCTAAAGTGGACTTGCAAGTTTTCTTCTGTGTTGAACATGTGCGATGGAGGATACCAAAATGAGAGATCGGCAGATGCCAATCCGAAAAGACTTTGGTACACTGGTAAGATTCCTGGAGAAACAGGTCACATACAGTATATTATCACAACATGACTCACCAGGGGATGCTTCATGACTTCCCCAGCCTTTTGCATGCTTGTAAGAATACATTTACACAAATATACATATTTGAGCATAAAGTACATAAAATTGTACAGTTTATTTTACACACTTTGGTATTAGCACCAAGAAACCTGAAGTCAGACTCATGACTTGGCAGTGAAATCTTACCACATTTTTTGCCTGCTTGGATACAGACACTTTCAGCAGAGATTTGGCCAGATGAAATGTGTATTGTTGTTGCTTCTTTTGTGGCTGGGAAGAAGTAGAGGTGCACTTGTAAACAGGGACCAGTGCTAGAACTGGACCTCTGGCTACCTCCCCGGTCTCTGATCACCAGAGGGGCTGACTCCTCCTCACTGAGATCCATGGTACTACTGAGGATCAAATCAACAGACTTGTAATTATTTTTGGACAAATGTAACAGGAAACTGATACTTAGATTAGGGTGATCTAATCTCTTATTTCAGTTTAATTCAGGAGTCAAATTAAGTTTTTCAATAATCTTGAAAACTATATTAGAGGTACTGTCACTTGATCCATTGCTTCATATTAAAGGTCCAGTGTGTAATATTTCTGAGGATCTAGTGACAGAAATGCGACATAAGATCCATAACGATGTTTTCAGGGGTGTATAAAGACCCTACACGATAAACCATTATGTTTTTATTACATTAGAATGAGCCATTTATATCTACATAACCGCGGGTTCCCCCTTCGATGGACGTCGCCATGTTGCGTTGTCATATTTCTACAGTAGCCCAAAACCGACAATCAGCGCTACAGAGCGTGTTTCGTCACTACTTTCTTCTTGTTCTATTTCTTGTAGAATTCAGGCAGTGTAGACACTCATCACTATGTTGAATACGTACGTTTGAAGAAGAAGAAGAAGAAGAAGAAGAAGAAGAAGTACTAATATACAGCAGGGGGCGGCAAATAAGTTCTGCATCGGAACAGTTTTTTCAACAATGAGATAGTGGGTTAAAACACAAGAAATAATATTGGATACCACTGATACAGAGCTCAGCTAGCTCAGTTGGTAGAGTGCAGGACTTGCAACCTGAGACTTGTGTGTATGATCCAACTTCATAATTCTCTTTCAACAAATGTACACTGCAGCAACTGTTTCTCTGGCTCACATTACGGCATGTGCTCCAGTGTTTGTGTTTCGGTGTTTGATCCGCATCCAACAACCTACAAACGCTTTATCATTTCTCTGTATCTCCAGGCAAAGGACATTTAAGGACAAAGGACTCCTTTAATCAGAATTTTCATAGTAAAAGCACTAACTTGAACTCCAAGCAAATCATTACAGCAAACAAGCTTCTTGTGCTTTTATTTTGCAGGCAGGAAGGAAGAGATTATGTGAGTAACTGTTGTTTCATGACAGAGAAATTTCAGCACTGCTATCAAAGTATTTATTTATTTATATTTTTTGCCGCTATCAAAGCACCATAATCTGGCCGCGGAGCGAGAGAGAATTAATATGTTTCCCTTGTCAATGTTTGTAGAAACTTTATCTATAATGTGTTTTATAATGTACTGTGGTGCAGATACAGTGACAATGTTACACGCTCTTAGTTACATTTTCCATTCCATTTATCTGTCAGTGGTCAAGTCGCAAAAACATATAGTTTTACTAAGTAATTAAGTAAATATAATTTCTTAATGCATCTACCTAAAGAAACCTAATTTCTTGACTTGACACTCTCTGCTGTCTCAGAAGATGACACCTTTTGTGCTGTGTCAGCCACCATAGCTGTACTACGCTCTTTGGAAGCGTAGGGGGCAGTAGAGACTGGAAAGGTCACAACCCTCACCACTTGATGCCACTAAATGTTACACACTGAACCTTTAATACAATAAGTATGCTATGTGAAGTTTGCAGCTCTTCACTATTTTACACCACTATAGCTGGGTTTACTGCTTTAATGTGATTTCTTCAAATTAAATATATTAAAAATACTCTATATACTTTCTAAAATATCCCAAATGATTCTGGGGAAGACATTTGCTATAAGTAATGAGTAACGATAGGTCTCTGTAAAACTCAGTTGGGTGCTTCTCACAGAGTTATTCATTTAACCACCTTATTCATGGCAGGTTTGGTGAACTGATACAGATTCATATTTTTATCGTTGTTTGACTTGCTAGTCGGCTGCAGCTACTGAGATAAATGCAGGTGATTCAGAGTGCTGTTTCTCACCACAACTTTGCGAGCAAGCCTAAAAAAAATCCCATTCACAAAGTTAAGACTCAAACACAGAGTATATTTGTTTACTAAAGTTTTTGAGATATTACATGTGAGGATAATTCCCACCATGACAATGACTAGAGACAAGTAAAATGTCATCTCAAGATTTGTGGGGATTCCCGTTACATCAAACGAAATTGCTCACCATGTTCTGCTGTGGTTGAATCAGGAACACAGTATGTGAAATACACAATACTATGTAATAATACAGAACATTGTTTAACAATTTCATGATTAGTTTTCAAATAATTTACGTTGATAACAATACATATCTGATCTGATTTTACTTGGCAAATGATTCATTCACATTAATTCGTTAACATAAATATTTGAATAAGAATTCACTATAATCTCTTATAATGTACAAGTACCAATGAAACAGCTGACGAACAGCTACAGCTGTTTTAGCTACAGATGAAGCTAAAACAGCAAGCACATCCTCCGTATTGTATTGTGGGTCTTGAAATTCTGACATTTCGTACCATAGTTCAACAGCTTTATGTTCACAGATTTTTAGAGCCAAAGATCAGGGTCAATATTACCTTTAAATTTGCAGGGCAGAAATACTTCATTTCGATCGTTTGTTCCTATAAACCAGGACTCTCTTCTTTGACTTCTGCGTTTATGCTGCGTGTGTGTGTGTTGACAGGAAGTTCAATAGGATTTCCTGATTTAGAGCAACACAGTTTCATGTTATCTGTCAGTTTTCATTCTACTGACTGAAGTAGACAGTTACAAATACATTAAAAACTTAAATGTTTAGCAGAATACTTTTCAAGATTGGATTTTGAAAGTCAGGGTGTATATTGTTCTGTATGCAAGTGTTCACACTATTAAGCTGGCACTAACAGACAATGGACTCAATAGCAAGACTCAAAAAACACAGAGTAGGTGGAATAAAAGTCTTTTACTTGTAAATGATACAGAGTGTGGCACGCAGATCATCAGTCCAAGAAGGCAAAAGTAACAAAAAACACTAGGCAAAGTCAGTGTTCATAGAAGATGAGCTCCAAAGACACGCTAGGAAAACAGAATACTGGAATGCTCTATGGAAAGATAAGACAAAAAACAAGGGAACTGACTCTCAATTTGGATACTTCCATCAGTAGTATTGTGCCCAGTGATTGAAGTGGAAAAAAATAAGTACCAGTACTCCACTCATTCACATGTTGTCGTGTGAACCTCCCACCACCATCCCAGGTACAATTCAATGAATTCCAATATGGAGCAGTATACAAGCTTACAGACAGGCATGTTCAGATACATGTATGCAGACAGCCAGGTACAATTCCTTCTCAAGGTTCAGAGTCGGGGTCAGATTGAGGTTCCACTGCTTTGAAATCCAAGATAAAAAGTATGGAAATGGTATATGAACTAGATGCAGGTGAGGAGGTGGGCAGGGAGGCTAGGGGCACTTTCAATCTAAAAACAGTGTGCACCTCCTTGCTACGCTTTCCGAGTTAAACAACATGTTAAACAAACATGTTTCCTCGAAACTGAGGTAGGTTTTCTCTTGATTGGTGGGTGTGTCAGACTTGTTACATACTCAGCAGCGACCTGTATATAAACACCACAGTATGCAAAAGGTAGTACAGTGAGCTTGCGTAACACAACATAGTGTTAAACACACCGTTTCCATATAAACATTTTGAGAGAAGTGGGAACAGGTAAGTAGATAGGAGGGCAGTCACATAATGGGAGAGAAAGTCTGAGGATATTAGGTGGAAGAAAGAGAACTGCATTGATTTGAGGAAGTGAGAATGTGGCTCGAGGGAGGGACAGAAGCCACCTGTACTCTACCACAACCATCATGTCAAAATATATTATTCCTCATAGTCATATAACTCAGTTCTACAGTGTTGCAAGTCCTTGTAAAACAGAAAAATCGTGGGAAAGACAAGAGAAACAGTAAATGAAGGGGGCATGAGTTTAGGGTCCAAATTAACTTTTTGGTTCATCTGCCAATGGCAGGTAAACTGACAAAATTTACCAGCCAATAATATTTTTTACTGACCATAAAACTACATTACTACTAGTTACAGTTACTACATTCAGTAACTGACTAAAAATTACTTCAAGTTTTTAGTATGCAAACTCATTTTAAGCATCACTTTAAAAAACACTATCAATGAATTACGTTGCAGCTTAACTCATACATACATATCACTCATACATACATATCATAAATAAACAAGTAGCAAAGTACCGCAATGAATGTATCCAAATGGAGCGGAGTAAAAGTAATGATTTTTCTCTTTAAAACTACCCATAGGAAAGCAAAGTCCAAGAGATCTCATAGTTGTTTCCTTCTTTTCTCCTAGAAACAAATGAGTTGCTTTTAATACCAAGGTGAGACCAAAGGCCTTTTCTCCCACTTCTCAAATTCATCTCAGGAGAAACAACCACATAAAATCTCATTTATGTCAGACTCAAAACAACAGATCTCTAACTGATCTTAAATAAGTCTAATTTAAATCTCCTGAACATTGGACCATGAGATCAGAGAAAGAGCTCAAAGAAAACTCAGCTATGACTCCTGGGATCTCATGATTCTTCTCAAATATATCTCAGTCGTCTCATATTGGCCTCAGGAGCAAAAACTCATCTCTGTCTTACTCTGATCAAAAGATGAGATCTCTAGGGTATCTTAAATAATTGTGATTTCAGTCTCCAGAATGTGGATCAGAAAAAAAGCTTAGGGGTTATTTTACTCAAGTACTTTACTTAAATCAAATGTTGAGGTGGAGTATTTTCTTGTTATGGGGGTTTGTACTTTTAATCCCCTTAATTTCGAATCCTTACTGTATTTATTATTAATTATCTGTTAAAAGTTACAGAGAAAAATAAAATGCATTTTGACATTGAAAATAATGCACTTTCAAATGTCATGTTTTCCAATTTGTTAAGGTAGTCACAGTCGGCATAACTGGAACACCCAATACTTTGACCTGATGTTTACAGATTAATTCATTAAGGACCAAATGCACACAAGAACTGAGATACAACATGTATCTGTCATACAGAATGAGCACTTTTACTTTTGATACTTAAGTATGTATTATATTGAATATATGTATATATTCACTATGGAATACTTTTATACCTTTTACTTGAGTAGAATTTTGAGGACTTTAATTGTGGATATGGTCAGTCCTTCATGATTAATTTTAGCTGGATGGCACAGTGGTAGTGTTGTTGCCCTTTGAACAGCAGGAGCAGGGTTCAAATCCAGCTCAGGGCCTCCAGCATAGTTCTCCAAGCACAGATAGTAATGTGAAACAATCAAGTTCACAAACATCTCCCCAGAGCTCCCATCAGCTTTTTAGGAGCAATAAGCAAGACATTAATGAACTCAAAAAGATACAATGATGAGATCTCATTTGTGACTTCCAATCTCCTGTTGTAATCTCAATTCAGTATCCATTTGTCTTTCCCAAGTCTCAAAACCTCAATCTCTCTTCATCTCATCCTTTTCTCCTAAGGGGTTTTAGGAGCAACAATTCAGATTGGAGTGATCTCAAAAAGATACACTATTGAGATCTTAGTGTTTTCTCAGGAGTTAAAGAAAAGACTATTCTGAGCAAAAGATTTTTCCTCTGGGTACTCAAGTAAGATGAGTGTTATGTGTATGAGTGATGTGTATGATGCATTAAAACTACTCTGTCAAGTACAATTTACTCACAAAAAGTTACTTGAGTACATGTAACATACATTGTAGGGGGTGTGGCCTAGTGGCTACTTGGTGTGTGACAGGGGAAGTAAGGAGACGCTGACCACAGCTCAGAGCTGCTATAAATCTGCTTTCAGACTTCCTATTTATACTTGACATCAGCTGATATGAAATTTAGCCTCAGATTTTATATCGGCCACCTGGCCATTGACGGCAATTTATTTTTCTGCCAGCAGCTAGCCTTGGTGGGTGTTAATTTTGGACCCTAGAAAAGCTTCACATGGGGGGCCAATTAAAGGAAAAACCTGAATAAAAGAGTGGAGAATATTAAGTGCAGATGCTTCTGTGCACCAAGGCTCACTGAATGGCATTTACTGTCACCAGATCTCAACCCAGTTTTACATCTGATTTTCACACCAGAACACGATGCTCTCCACCACATCTCTATAACTATATAATGATATAATATAAACTTTATCTTTAAATCTATTTTGTAATGTCTGTGACTGTCTCTGATACTATATGTGCTTTTGCTATGTCTGACTATGTTTGATTTTCAGCTATATTCAGGTCTCTCTTGCAAATGAGAACTTGATCTCAATGAGATTACCTGATTAAATAAAGTTTGTATAAATGAGGGAATATATTGTAGAGGAATGATGTGAGACTTGGCAAGGAGCACTGAAGCTCATTGTGGACTAACTCCATACTAAAACACCTTATGTTGGTTTTAACATAAATTTATCACCCATCTGTATATTGCACACATAGGCGCCAAGAAGAGTCACAACTGAATAAAATGAAACAGTCTTCCTCTAGTGACAGCGAATACAGCTATGAGCAGTAATCGACTCATCTGACATTTACAGGAAAAGAGAACCAGCTGACAACTGTGGTTTCTCTGTTCAGCACTGGGGGTTGAAGCAGTTTCCTGTCACATCTGTTAGAAAACCATCTGGTCTAAACTGCAAACATGTTTGGATTACATGTTCTTTAAATGACTGATCTTTCTCCCTATCCATGTTATAGGCTACTAGGTTTTCATCCCACATTTCTTTCCTTGTTTTTCCCTCTTAGTGATGTTTCTGTTTTTGTTGGTGCATAGATATATTTGTATATTTTCAAGGTACACATTACACATTATAATTTCAATAAACATATCAAGTGTGTATTAAGATACATATACAGCCTTTCTTTTGAGTATCAGCCATTAACAACATCTATATAAACTTTTAAAACATCTTCTGCAGTTTAACCGACTTCTCATCTGTCTACATGAATACTCAGTATGACTCAATTGTTTAGCTAAAATTTGGCTAATGACTCAGCTTGTAACAAAGATTTAGAAAGTTGACAAGAGTGATAACACATCATGGAAGCAGAATAATAATTTTGAAAAATGATGATTGTTTGTAAGGCATTGAGCATTCTGAAGGACAGTGGAGGACTTATGATGCAGGAGTAGGCTAGGTTGTGTGCGTGATACTTTTAACCTGAAAACATGCCATCATTCACTGAAAAAATGGGAAATGTCAGGTCTTTGAATTTACAAAAATATTAGGGATGCACCAAAATAAAAATTCTTGGCCAAATACCGAACAAGGTTGTTCCCATTTCTTCCCATGTATTTTGTCAATTTTTTTTATCATTACATAAATTATTCAAAATTTGCTATTTACTCAGTGTTGCCCACAGGATCGAAGAGACTATGGTGGGTGGGTCCGGGGCAGACACGGTCCGGACAAGTAAATTTCATGTGTCCATTTACTTTGAATGGACACATGTAATATGTTTTATACTTTCTGTGAATATAATCCAATTAATCTTATTTCCATACTGTATAGACAACTTGTTTTGAAAGCCAGACGTTGTCACGTGTATCCTCATGCTAAATTCATCAAGTCCGACCCAATTTCATAAATAATATTGTATGTGGTTCTCATATCGCTTCATAGCCTCTCTTCAGGTAGGACTCTCATACTGCAACAATTGTCTTTGTAAAGAGAGTAATGACGCTAACCTGCCTCCATTTCAGTGGATTTACCATAAAGGCTTGAATAGGTGTGCACTCCAAATTTAGGTGCGGCTAGCTTAGTCACCTTCTCAGAAATGAGTGACAGAAACATTCAAATTTCATTTGAATTCAAAATTCATTGATGTACTACTGTTTCTCTCACTTTGACAGAAACCAACTAATCTTTTTATACATCCTAGATATAACTGTTTTGTCACCACTGGAAACAGAATATATTCAAAGGGCAACACTAAGTGTCACTGACCGCAAAAGTAGCTTCCACAGCCACGTGTCCCCTCCAACAGAGCTCTAATTGCTGAAAAAGTAAGTTAATCAAACTGATTTATGTTTTTGTGTTCAAGTAGGTGACATTTCTATTAGATTGCTGTTTTCGTGACATTTCTCTTAGATTGCTGTTATCATACAGTATGTTACAGTTACAACAATCTGTCACTTAGCTGTGTAAATACATACTTGCGTCTTCTAAAGAGCAGTCCCGAGCCACATTTCTCCAAAATGTTCGAAATTTTTGTGGCAGATGTATCAAAAGCCTGCGGGAGTTATTATTCTCTAAAGCCAACAGGAAGTCAGCCAGTTTGAACTTAATGGTCATCAAAGAACTATAATAGTTTTACAAATGGTGACTTTTTGCTAAAGGGTGTGTCCATGGCGTTGACTCCAAAATTGAAAAAAGGCCTGCCCTGAAGATTTACTCAAGGTCATAGCACCACCTACTGTCAATAGGAAATGAAATCTTTTATGCTGTGATGTACTTCTCCTCGCAGATTGGCCATGTGCACTTCAAAACTGTCTCAGAAAAGACTGACTGAAGACACTGAAGATGCTTTGATGTGAAGCTTGTGAGTTTTTATTTAATGGCGTGTTGCTGCGTGGCTTTGAAGTTCAATGTCAAAGACATAAAAATAAGCATTTGGGGCAAATTCCCGAAGCCAATGAGAAGTCGGCCATTTTGAATTAAAGGGTCATACTGGCCGATTTACACGCTATGTACTTTAATGAACTCCTACTAGAGAATTACATTTATTCATTTAAGCTGACGCTTTTATCCAAAGCGACTTTTGCTATATATGTCACCACCCAATTAGTTGGATTGACTTCATATTTTTGCTTTCCAATATAAGGGCATTGATGATGAAAACATTTTTGCTGAAGGGCATGTCTGTAGCGTAACTGGAACAGGAAGTTTTTGTAACTTCAGTACATGCTCACATTTGTACCAAACTTTACATGTTCGATAACAGTCATGCCCTGAACACATCTACAAGCGAATATTCACTCAGTCATAGAGCATGCTTCTGGCAACAGGAAGTGACTTACTTTTATGCTGCAATTAACTACTCCTGACAGGAAGTGATTGTAACTGTAAATGCTTGATAACAGGACCACCCTGAACACATCTACATGCCAATATTCAGTCATACTCATAGTGCTACTACTGGCAAAACGAAGTAAGCTCTGTGTGACAATGATCTAACTATTTGCATGAAATTTTCACAATGTGTTCCACATTCAATGTACTGGGACATGACATATTATTACCGAGTCCGCTCTATTGCCACATAGTGGACACAGGAAGTGAGTACTTCATGCAACGTCCAAAGTGTGTGACAATTCAGAGCCCCCATCAGGATGCGAGGTCCGGTCCAACTTTGCTTGCAGCTATAATTCTTTTTGTTTCTTTCTATTTTCATTAGAGGTAACTTAACTTTAACATTGCCGTAAATTAATTTAGCATTCTTTAAAGACCATGTAGAGTGTAGTTTTTACTCGCACTGGTGGTGTAGAGCGTGTATATATTGCGTGTATTATGTCAGTTTCCTTAGTCACTTTTATGTGACTTTTCTCACACAGCGTTATGCAAAGTCGAAGTCTGAATCAAACTGGATTTAAAATTATTTTTAGCTTGCTATTGTGTCCAACATTGCACCATATTACAGAACATACTTGTTAAAAAAGTTCATGTCCGTTACATCTTTGCTTTGTACATTTGATATATTTGTTTGTGTTCACCTCACTGATTTTAAATATTTAGGTCCATCATCCTATCATGCACACTCAAGGGCTTTATGGTGGTAAGTGAAATTTATTTAATTTTGTGTTGCTGTTAAAGCCTTGCATTTTGGGACTTAGAAGTACATTTACAAAAATAACTGAGTTATTTAGAGTTTGAGTTATAGATAGATAGATATTGAAATATAAACTATGTCTTGGCTTTACTCCAACAAACAAGCCTTTATCAGGAACATCAAATGTACATGTTTTTTAGTGTTAGTGCTTATATGTCAAAACCTATAAATTAATTTTGAAGTGTCCTCGACTGAGGATTTACATGTGCCAAGGGGGTGCTTAAACACTTAATTTCCTGCAGACATTTTCTGCACAGATTTATGGTGGAAATGTGTTTAAATGGAAACAACAAAAAAAATCTGCTGGCAGGTGACAATTTATAAATATAAAAATATAACAGAATACAATGGGGTAATCAGCTGCATTTTTTGGATGATGCAAATTTGTTTCTTCTATATTTAAATTGTATTGCAATAGACAGACAGGGAGACAGCTTCACACAACATGCTGGAAACTTAGGTAAACTCCCACTGAAACGTTACAGTTATATTTTTATCAGCTTGAGGTTGAACTAATCCATGCTGGTTACAGGATAACATTACAGTGACTGTATGTAGCCACGTGCTACATCTCCGTTAGCTCGCCTGTCTGCTTTTTAGTAACTAACTTTACTGTCTGTGTATCTTTTTACCGATGCTCAGCAATGTGAGCACAGCTAATTTACATGTCTTGGCTGAAAACAAAACGGTTAGTGAGCTAGACTCAATATTATTATGAGATTGTTGTTACACTTTATAACAGTTAGACCGCAGAAAGTAACTTTACTGTAACAGTAGTGGGGCTTCCCTCTGTGTTGTTGTTGCCTTTTTGTTGCAGTAGCCTAACGTTATTGTATATTATGTAGGTTATGTTAGTTACAGCAGCTGAGACAGTTTTTGAAGCTGTGTTCCTTGAGTATTGGTAAAACGACAGTGAATTACAATTGAACGTTACGAAGCAAACAGTAGCAGGTCTGAGCTAATTAGCATTAGCTGGCTGCCCTGCTTTGCATTATTATGTAAATGTAAATGTAAATGCTCCGTACTTGTATAGCGCCTTTCTAGTCTTTTCGACCACTCAAAGCGCTTTTACAGTACATCTGCATTCACCAGTCACACACATTCATACACTGAGCCTAAGTGCTCAAACGGAAATTAGCATTCACACTCACTCATACACTGGCGGAACAGCTGCCAGGGGCAATTCGGGGTTCAGTATCTTGCCCAAGGACACTTTGACATGCAACCAGGGGGAGCCAGGGATCGAACCGCCGACCTTCCGATTAACGGCCAACCCGCTTCAACTCCTGAGCCACAGCCGCCCCATAAATAATATTATAGGCTAGCATAAACAAATCGCTCCACATTCAACTCCGTGGACAGGAACATCAAGTTCACATGAGAAGGTGTCCACAAGGTGGCCTTCCTAGACTGTGTTGTACACATTGAAGAAAACAGGAGCCTGCAAATTAGGGTGTACAGGAAACCCACACACACAGACCAATACTTATTCAATTCAATTCCCACCACCCACTGGAGCCTAAGCTAGGGGTCATCAGAACCTTGCACCACAGAGCTGACAACATACAAACAAGTGCCAAAGCCAGAGAGAAGGAACAGAACCACCTGAATGGGGCACTTACAGCCTGTGGATACCCACAAGATCCAGGAAGAACGACACTACAGAGGATGAGGAAAAGAACGTCAAACGCAACAATGTTTTGATTCCATATGTGTCTGGAGTATCAGAGAAACTCAGGAGGATTTTCAACAAACACCACATTCGTTCTTAGAATATTTCGTAAACTTTCTAACAAAGCACTTGCTCTAAAAACAGGCCTTTTCAGTGGTAGGGTCAGAGGCTGTGCTGCCAGTGATAGACCACAAGACATTTGATATTTAGACTGCTTTTTTATTTTCTCTTGATTAGCGTTTAAAGAGGAGTTGTTACCCTTTGTTTGTTGCTCTGAGTCAACTTTAAAACTGCTGCAATATTTTGTGTTTGATGCTTTGAATCTTGTTTGACAACTTATACAACTTTTGACAACTTATACAATATTTACATGTTGATTTGTATTTTTTTCCTCAGGGAAAAGGGTTGATATATTTTCTTTTCACTTTGTAAATCCATTGTAAAGTAAAATACTCTTAGCACTGTGAAATGGTGTATGCAGGGTTACAGGGTGACAGTTCACAATATTATATATTTGCAGTTTATTCTGGATTTAGAAATGTTTTTGCTTTTGTTAATCCTGTGTGAAGAAACCTTTTAAGTATCCATATGTTCCTGTTGGTACTTAATACAAGGTTATTATTTGTATTTTGAATCCATTGCACTTCATGCCGATTTTACAGTATTTTTGTTGTAAATAGGGCTGCAACAATATTTAACTGTTTCCCAAAGGTGAAGTCATATTCAGTTTGTCAGGATAGTCAGGCAGGTCAGTAGCAGCAAACTCCTGTTCCACACATCAGCCCAGGTGGTGGCAGTATGCAGTTGGTTTGCCAACCCCTATTAAATGCAAAAGAAGAAGGTCATCAGCAGACTTGAAAAAGCAGATTTATGGCGGGATGTTTACAATAAAACTCCTGGAACTAGTCCCCAATTACCGAGCTCGTTATGAGGTCTCATTAAGTTCATAATCTCCTTGAGGTTCGCTATGTTTGGTTTGTTTACGTTGTGCACGTTGTCTGCCCCCTAGCGGATTCACGTCATTAATGCTCCAGGTACATGCAAAGTATGCAGGCAAGTATGTGAACAATGCCAACGCCGATGCCTATGCATTTTTAAAAAGCAAGTATGTCGGGGGCTTTAGGAGGCTGCTGTTAAGTTCGCTACATTACCATTAGCTACGTTAGCTACATTAGCTACATAGTGTTAGCTATGTTAGCTAAATGACGTTAGTTAAGTTAGCTAGCCAGCTAGCTAGTTAGCTTTGTTAGCTTCGCACATTGGCCTTATGGCTGATGTGCTAACAGATAGGGTTTATGTGTGTGTCATCATGTCAAAATGTGGTCCTAGACACACACTCGTACTATCACAGAAGTGGTTTTGAGTACTCTAATGGGAGTTTATATATCTGTCTGTCAGATTATGACAGCGTGATAGCGTCACAACTGTGCATGCAGTCAAAGCAGTGGGGTAAGAAATAGTGAAGGGGCCATTGGCCTCCCAACTTTACGCCCTTGGCACACATTCGTTTTAATCTACACATAATTAACCAGAAAAAGGTGGAGAGGCTTGGCAATATGTCTGATATAATGTTGTAATTGTGTCTCTGAAAAAAGCTGCAAAGGCATTACATTTAAGTAATGACAAAACAAGTTAAGCAGTTGCAAACTGTTAAAAATAGAACAATTGTTAATTCAGATCAAATCTGAGCGATAGGTCTGCCTGCCGAGTTTTCTCCTACAATAGATTGAAATTGAAAAGATTTTCCTTTGAGGTGCTCCTGTAATTTTATTTTTGTTGTCTTCCTGCAGTTTATTTCAAGTGAAGTTGTATATGCATTTTTCCTCTGGGCTTCTGGTTTGTCTTTGACTTTTCTTATTTTATAACTGAAAACTATTAAGCTATGAATCTATTAATCTGCAGTTTAGCATGATTTGACCAAGCTGGAGCATAGGCTGCTGACATCCATATATGTGCACCTCATCCATCTCTTTCAAGCTCTTGCAATTAGCGGTGAAGGATTTGTGATTGCCAGTATTAGCTGAGAGGCCTGGGGGTCTGTGTGTGTGTGTGTGTGTGCCTCTCCACGCTTCCTCGGCCCCTGTGTTCCCCTGCTCTCTGGCCCCCTGTCTCCTTGGTTCCCCGTGCCTGTACTTCCCCGACGTCCTCCTCTCCCTCCAGTCCCTCTCACCCTTCTTCCTCCAATAAACCTCCTTCCTTCTGAGTGCTGCATTTGGGTCCTCTCTGTCCACACACCACACCTCGTAACAGAACGATCAAGCCACCCATGGACCCAGCAGACCCAAAAGCGGAGAGGGACATGTTCTTGGATGTCTTGGCAGAGCTGTGGTCTACGTGGCAGTTGGCACCCGACCTCGAATCTCGCCAAGCTGCCCACGTTCAGGCTCACTGGGAGATAGCCGTAAGGCCATGGCTGCGGTGTCGGCTGCCTAAGTGGGCCAGACATTTTGTTGACTCCAGCCCTCTGCCGTTCCCACCTATCCCTCCTGATCCCCAACCGGCTAGCCCCCAGTTTGGTCCAGATCCCCAGCTTGCTAGCCACCAGCCTGTCCCAAGCGTTCCCCGGTCTGCCTGTTCCCCATGTTCGCCCGACACCACGCTTGACCCCCGTCTTCAGTTCGAGGGAACCCGCCTGGCCGTCTTCTCTGGGGGCCGTGGTGGCCATCGGAGGAGACGTGGCCATCACGGCTCCCACCAATTTGCACCACTCTCCCTAGATCCCCAGCCAGTTAGCCCCCATGCCTGGCCC
>NC_060154.1:11498824-11508068 GCF_021292245.1 Micropterus dolomieu
GCTTGATCGTCGTTGCTCCATACCCGGTGCCATCCCCACGTTCAGGCTTTCATGTTTCTTGTTTTTTTCACGTTTACCCTGTACCTTGTTGCTGTCTTCCCTAACCTTGTCCCTCTGTCTATTTTCCTCCCAGGTACACTCACCCTCGTCCTCCGTTCGGCTGGGCTCATCCACTGGCCCACTCCTCTTCTGGACTACCCTCTCGGCGTCCTCCCTGTTCCCCCGCCTCTCCTCGCTTCCTTGGCCCCTGTGTTCCCCGGCTCCCTGGTCCCCTGTCTCCTTGGTTCCCCGTGCCAGTACTTCCCCGACGTCCTCCTCTCCCTCCAGTCCCTCTCACCCTTTTCCCCCCAATAAACCTCCTTCCCTCTGAGTGCTGCATTTGGGTCCTCTCTGTCCACACACCACACCCCGTAACAGAACGATCAAGCCACCCATGGACCCAGCAGACCCAAAAGCGGAGAGGGACATGTTCTTGGATGTCTTGGCAGAGCTGTGGTCTACGTGGCAGTTGGCATCCGACCTCGAATCTCGCCAAGCTGCCCACGTTCAGGCTCACTGGGAGATAGCCGTAAGGCCATGGCTGCGGCGTCGGCTGCCTGAGTGGGCCAGACATTTTGTTGACTCCAGCCCTCTGCCGTTCCCACCTATCCCTCCTGATCCCCAACCGGCTAGCCCCCAGTTTGGTCCAGATCCCCAGCTCGCTAGCCACCAGCCTGTCCCGAGCATTCCCCGGCCTGCCTGTTGTTCCCCGTGTTCGCCCGACACCACGCTTGACCCCCGTCTTCAGTTCGAGGGAACCCGCCTGGCCGTCTTCTCTGGGGGCCGTGGTGGCCATCGGAGGAGACGTGGCCATCACGGCTCCCGCCAATTTGCACCACTCTCCCTAGATCCCCAGCCAGTTAGCCCCCAGCCTGGCCCAGTCCCTCAGCCTGCTAGCGCCGCTAGCCCCCAGCCTGGCCCAGTCCCTCAGCCTGCTAGCGCCGCTAGCCCCCAGCCTCTCCCTGATCCCCAACAGGTTAGGCCCCAGTTAGACCCTGATCCCCAACAGGTTAGGCCCCAGTTAGACCCTGATCCCCAACCTGCTAGCGCCGCTAGCTTCCAGCCTGGCCCCCCCGATCCCTTGCCCCTTAGGGCCACTAGTCCCCTTGCTCTGTTGGCGGACGGACCGGCTTCAGCCCCGCCGGTGGTCCGGCCGACCCCCGCTCCCCGTGTTCTGTTGGCGGACGGACCGGCTTCAGCCCCGCCGGTGGTCCGGTGCAGAGGGTCACAGATAGCCACATAGCGGTCGACTGATATGAGCACCATGTTTACCACTGAGGCACAGAGAGTGATGAAGGATAGACAATAATACAGAGCACACACCAGGTCACCCAGGAGCCAGCAGGGCTCGGAGGAGGAGGTTGGTTGGGGTGTGGAGCTGCCTGAAGGAAAAGAATATCATCACTGTGAATGTTCCTAACACCAATAGCATTATTACCAAAAGATAAACTTGTTTTATAAAAGCAGTACTGACAGTTGAAACTCCAGTGTATCTATATAATAAATGTGGCTGTTGTAAGCACTGTTAATAAAAGTCTCATCAAACCATCAGGATGTAATACTCAGATCTCACTACAACAAAACATTATCAATGCTAAGACATTTATCTATGCCTGAATTGGGAGATGGAAATGATGACCAGCAGGTTGAGAGCCACAGTGAGGAGAGAGATGGAGAACAGCACAACGTAAATGAACATTGCCTCAGCCTGAGGGCGTAGGTGCTTCTTGCAGGAGATGTTGAGGAGTTGTGGAAAGCAGAGTTCAGCTTCCTCCAGGGTCTCCATCATCAGAGAGAGAGGAGGAGAGGAGGAGCTGCTGAACACACAGCTTTCTCAGCAAAGTTCTGGCATACAACTGATATATCTCTCTCTTCATCCCCTCTTCTTCCTCCCCTCCTGTGTGTCAGTCTCTCTCTTTCACACTGATCTTCCTCCTCCCTCCCTCTATGTGTCACACTCTGCATCCGTATCTTCATCACTCTCTTGTGTAACAGCATTTGGGAGAGACGTCATGTAAAAATCAACATCTCTAACAAAGTACACTTAGGAGTGTAGTTTAAGCATCCGGTGCTGCACAATATTTTTGTATAAGCAGTGGGTCCGTCTGGGTGTGTGGCGTGGCCGAGTGTTCACCCCAAGGGCAAATTTCAGGTTTTATCGGTGAGTTCAATACGGATGTAGCTAAAATATAACTTTAAGCTAATATAACTTTAAAGACTTAAAGTTCTGCATTATTAGGGGCGGTGGCTTCAGTCACTGTCACTGCTAGCTGACAGCCTGCTGTCTGTTACCCTCACTTAGCTACAATACACGGAGCTCTGAGGCTCAGCCTGTTTGAACCTTTTGGACATTTTTACATGCAGATACCGGATGAATAATGGCAGTCTGTGAGGTTTATTGGAGAGAGAACCTCCAGGAAGTCTGTGTTCCACTTGGTGAGTGAAATTCCTGTATTTTATTTATGTGTTAACAATATTTAACAGGTATCCCTGTCAACATATAGCTTGTTAGCTTAGCTCGTTACGCTAATTAGCCAGATACGATGTTAAGTTAACGGGAGTTAGTGTGTTCTAACCTCAATTTTTAATGAGTCAAAGACAAGTCAGCAAGAAGAGATAAGCTAAAATGTTTTAGATAAACCTTAGTGTTAGACATTAGGGTGACAATGCTTTGAGGAAAAGGCGTGTGTGAAGTTGTAAAGTAAAGGCTCAGCCAAACTCCTCTGGCTCAGCTCTCTGTTAGCTGCATAATTACTTTTCAACATTTCATGTGAAACATGTTTGGCAGTATTTTCACTTTTCAACTTATACTAGACTGATGTTCTTAAGCAAGAGTTCAGCTTTAATGTTTCATGTCTTATCTGTGGTATACAATTAGCTTTTCATTAAGTTGTACATTTTCTAACAATGTGAAATAAACCATATCTTATTTTCAAATGGACCTATAACACAAATATGGACAATATTTAAAACTCAAATTAAACAGAAGGACGTCAGTCCACGCCAACAGCACAATGAGGAGGCTTCTCAGGCCTCTGCAGCTCTATGGGCATCAGGTGGGACATCTGATCCACAGTGTGAGCCTGTAATGTGTAATAAATGCTTCAGGTAATGCAAAATATAAAGTAAACTATACAAATGAATCTTTAAAAAACAGAAAAGTTAATTTTCTTACGTAATTTAATTCAAAAAGTGAATCTTTGATATATTATAGATTCATAACACAGTGTAAGAATTTCAAACCCTTTTTTCTTTTCATCTTGATGATTACAGTTTACAGCTCATGGAAATCAAAACTCCAGTATCTCAAAACAATTTTAGAATAAATACATTTCTCTATTATGAATTATGCAGAAATGTCAACTGGAGAACAGCTTTCTAATCAGCTAATTAACTCAAAACACCTGCAAAGTCTGGTTCTGGGGTCTCATTTATAAAACTGTGCGTAGAAACCTCACTAAAAGTGTTCACCCAAAAGCCAAAAATGGCGTACGCCAAATATTTTTCAGACTTATAAAACCGTGCATACGCACACTTGTAAGCAAGTTCCCTTTATAAATCACAATCAGCTTGAAACGTGGTGCATGTGAGCTCAATGTCCGACCCTTCAAACGCCCATAGTTTTGAAACATTGAAACACCCCTTATCAATATTAATTCGTACTGACTACATGAAGAAAAGGAGGCAAATTCTGACAGAAAAGCTACAAAATTAAATTTAACTCAGTGTGACACTGACGTTCCTCTTGGTGAAGCTGAAGCATGTTGTTTGGTGGGTAAAAAACACACTTTCACACAAGGCTTGTGCACCGGAGGAAAGGGGGCACCGGAGCTCCACCCCCTTTCATAACCGATCTGCAGGAAGGGGCATCCCTCCTGAGTAGTGACGTCACTGACTGGAGGGGGACACACACGCAAGACGGGATGGTACTAAGGCCCCATCCACACTACTCCGTTTTAGTTGACAAACGAGATAATTAAAACGAATACGATCTCCGTCCACACCAGCGTTTTAGCTGCGTTTTGGAGTTGATCTCCATCTACATTAAAACAACTGAAAACGCACAGTAGGGCCCGTTCGGGTACACTGGGCATGCGCATGCCAGTGTAAACATGAAGCAGATGGTCTATTCCGTAGTTACAGAAGATTTGGCGAAATAATAAATAAATACAGAGAAAGCATCAGACCAGTTTCTTTTTTTTGCATGCACAAATAACGAGCTGGGACCGTTGCTGAATGTAACACGGGAGTGTGGCGGCGGAAAACAGACTGGGAGTCGTCACAAAGGAAACGGTGACATGCACAGTACGAGTGTAGGCAGATAAGTCTTATTTGCACTGTACATAATATTATAGTAAAAAAACGATGTCAAAAACCCGGTCAGTAGCATTGTGTTTCTACTTTGCAAGACCCAATCAGAGAGCAGAGCGTGAGCAGCTGCGTCATCGTTTCTAAAGTCATCCCTTTTGGCCCGTCTTCACTGAAACGTCCTCCGGAGTTTTGAAACGCAAAACGGGGACGGCAGCATTTCCAAACTTCTCCGTTTTAAGTCTTCGTTTTCGTTGTTTTAGTCTGGACGGGAGGTGCAGACATTGCAAAAGGTCTCCGTTTTAATTTGAAAACACAGTAGTGTGGATGGCGCCTAATGTGGAGTCCCCCGTTCATTCTTCCAAGCCTTCCGCTTGTGTTTAAACATTTATTTAGGCTACACAAACAGCCCACTAACTAAACAAGGCTGCCGATGAGTTAAAATAAATATGACTGTTGTAAATGACATAAAATAGTATTATATTTCCATAATGTGTTTTTACAAGCAGCGCATCACATCCACATGCTGGCGCACAGCGTTTGTTTCGAAAAGGCACCAAACATCTGATAACAATAGGCAATATGAAACTATGCTCTCGTATTTGCTCGACTGACACATTGAAAACGGCATCAATTTAAATGTAATTTGTCCTCCTGTTCACCTTATTTATTAGAATAAATTGCACTGCATGCAAGTATTAATTAATATGATACCCGATTAAACTGTCCAACATATTTGAGGCGTTCTTTTGCAGAAACAGACATCTCCGTTTGTGTTTATCCTAAATCTGGATCTTTTTGTGTGCACTGCAAATGATCTTAAATTGTGTTTTTTTGCGCACTTCAGGGAAAGTTACTCAAATGGGTGTTTGTTTATTCATAAAGGCTTTAAGCCTATAATATTCAGAGGTAATATTTCGATTTCTTTTACACAATAGTAGGCCTATTCATTTCAAACCGTTTCATCCTTCTGCCATGTGAGTCGCTGTTTCTCATTATTCCTCTTTATGTGCATAGGCATGGCTCAGAGTTTACTTAAAGGACTGCACTATTATGTCACATATGTGGGGGAAATGGAACGAGGGAGACAGTGTTGAAAAGATGGACCAAAGAGTCAAAGCTGGATTTACAGGCCTGCTTTGACTGCACTGACTGGAGTGTTTTTGAGACTGCAGCCACTGACCTGGACGAACTAACTGACAGACAGACAGAGTCCTGTATAACCAGGCCAGGAACACACTGTGTAAAGAGATCAAAGCAGCAAAGAGGAGCTATGCTGAAAAGCTAGGAAACAGCTTCACAGCCAGCAACCCTGCGTCAGACACTCACTAACTACTGGAGACTATCCCCCAGCTCTGCTGGTACTCAACAACTGGCAGACGAGCTGAATGGTTTCTTTTGTAGGTTTGAGAAGCCCACAGTCACACCTCTCCCCCGCTCCAACACCATCTTCAAACAGTCACCTTCCCCGACTGCCACGCTCTCACCTCCCCTCTCTGACCCCTCACCTGCACTCACGATTTGTGAAGAGGATGTGCACCAGCTCTTCGAGAGGCAGAAGATCGGGAAGGCTCCTGACCCAGACACTGTGTCATCATCCTGCCTGAAAATCTGTGCAGACCAGCTGGCCCCAATCTTCACACAGATCTTCAACAGATCACTGTCCCCAAAAAAACCTCCACCTCTGGATTAAATGACTACAGGCCTGTCGCCCTGACATCTGTACTCATGAAATCCTTTGAAAGACTAGTGTTGGCCCACCTGAAGGACGTTACAGGCCCCTTGCTAACAGGTCAGTGGATGATGCAGTCAACTTGGGATTGAATTACATCCTGCAGCACCTCGACACTCCAGGGACTTATGCAAGGACCCTCTTCATGAAGTTCAGCTCGGCGTTCAACACCATCATCCCAGACATCCTAAGCACCAAACTCACCCAGCTCACTGTGCCAGCCTCCACCTGTCACTGGATCACAAGCTTCCTTACTGACAGGAGTCAGCAGGTGAAGCTGGGGAACACTGCATCCAGCACCCGGTCTATTAGCATTGGCTCTACACCAACGACAGCACCTTAGGAGACCCATCTGTCAAACTCCTGAAGTTTGCTGACGACATAACGGTCATCGGCCTCATCTGGGACGGTGACAATTCAGCCTACAGATGGGAGGTTAATCAGCTGGCTCTCCGGTGCGGCCAGAACAACCTAGAGCTTAACATGCTTAAAACTGTAGAGATGACCGTGGACTTCAGGAGGAGCCCCCCCACTCTGCCCCCCATATCCATACTCAACAGCCCTGTGTCTGCTGTGGTATCCTTCTGGATTCTGGGATCCACTATATCCCAGGACCTAAAGTGGGAGCCCTACACTCGCACCATCATCAAGAAAGCTCAGCAGAGGATGTACTTCTTGCGCCAGCTCAGGAAGCTCAAGCTACCTAAGGAGCTACTGATCCACTTCTACACAGCCATCATCCAGTCTGTCCTCTGCACGTCCAACACTGGCTGGTTTGGATCTGTTCAGGGTGAACCCCGCCTTTCGCCCGATGTCAGCTGGGATCGGTGCCAGCCCCCGCAACCCTTATCTTTATAAAGCTATTTGGTTACCTTGATGTCTCTGATGCATGCTGCACAAAGTGCTGTCTGCTCAGCAAAATTACCACCACCAAAACAGGTTTAACCTATATATTGATTTGCATTGTCAGATAGGTGGATACAAATCATAATTGCTCTCTTTACTCTTACTGCAACGTAATCCCTGATTGAAGGCATCTTAATTTGTCTGTGCCCAAGATATTTCAATAACCAGTCGTCAACTCTGTCAAATGACCTCATGTAAGTTTGTGGTCATGATCTCCACTATTATCTGCTCTCTGCATCAGTGTTCTCAGTGTGATTTTTGTTTACTCCAACCTCTAGTGTGACAGACTATGGCTGCTTCTCAAGTATCTTATTTATGTTTTCCTCACTCCTCTCTTGAACCGAAAGTTGTTCTGCTCCACCATGTTGCGGATGTCCCAAAGCTCTTATTTGCGTTTCGAGGAGCGAAGATCGAGGATCGAGGATACAACAGTGCATCCTTCGCGGAATACTTTTACTAACCGACACGCCCCCTTACTGGGTAGCCGTTATATTGATTGGACGCTGCAGCTGATTGGACTGATCTGATACATGATCAGATAACATTAAATTCAAGTGCATCACTGCAAAGAGTTAGGCTATATTTGATTTGTTTTATGATTCACTGTCCATTGTAGGTCTGAACAACAAGAGCCCCACACACAACTTTCTTTTTCAAGATTTTATTTTTCTTTTATTATGGAGACAATTAAAGTCAGAGAGAGTCAGAGAGTCTGTCAGCAATAAACATGTTTTACATCATTTATCGTAATTTCTATTCAGTCATGTGAGGCTGGTCATTCTTGTGTTTAGACGACTGTAAAACATAGCCGCTCATCCAGCTGATCTCACTTACTGCATCTGATGAAAGCAGCCGGGGGCTCCACGAGTAAAATCAGCTGATGAAAGTATGAATGAAAGCCGCTACGCTAATAAGAAATCGTCAGACTGATATGATGGAACGCAGTGATCGAGTGATGTGACTTGCAAATATTTAATGTATGCTATGCAGTAGGCTAGTGTTCAAGGATATCAGGACGGGAAATAAACTGAAAGCCTAAAACTGAGCATCGACTAGAGTTACATCATTTCAATTTCCCTGAAACATTTAGCCTAATAAATCTATAGACACCGTGATCATATTCTGAGTTATTCAATAACAAATTCACAATCAGAATCAATTAATATAAATGCAGAAAATATCAGCATTGTGCCAGAAATGATCCTGTGCCTCTGAGCAGGACATAGCCTATAATTATTATTCATATGCAGGTGTTTGCTAAGACGCAAGGAAAAGACGCAAGTGAGGGAAACGTGGATGCAATTAAGAGACTTGAGAAGCAGGCTATGATGTTTATTTTAGGAATGGCCTCCGATTCATCCATGTAGATGGCAATCCCTTTTCTAAAATTGTGACTGGTTAAAGGGCAGGGCTACTAGTGTTGTGCCGAATTTGTCACACTGCTAGACAGTTTTGTGTATGGTACTGTGTGAGAGCTAATAGTCTGCCGATAGCAACAGGTTAGCACCATCACAAACAGCATGCTGGAACACAAACACTGGAGCTCCTGACAGCTCAGTGTCTGACCGGCTGTTAACATTATGCTTCGAGGGAGACCGTACTGTGCCTGTCTTCATCTTTCTCAAAGGACTGCAAAACCTGAGAACAGCGGGAGTCATCTGGACAACGTGGCAAAACTGGGCTCAATGTTTCTTGGAAGGGTAGACATCGCCGCCCAACCGGCGCTCAGCTCGGGTGAGTGAAAGCATCTTTTATCATTCTGAATCTGCTGCTGGTCCCTGCATGGGCAAATTGTGGATCGGTTGAGAATAGGCTACGGATTAAGGTTGTTGTCATAATGCTGTCATATAGCCACTTACATACTGCCTTATTATTTGGTATTATTAGGCAAATTGTCTGGCTCGCTGCGCTGTATGAAAGGTACAAAGCTGGGAATGGAATATATATTGGCAGACATTCTTTCCGTTTTAATTGCGGGATCTCTGTGGAAAGCGGCTATAGAAAGGGTCTGGATCCCTAAAACCTTGTCTGTGTACTTTGTTGTTGACTTCAGTGGTGTTAAGCTCACTGTTGTTTGCTTATGGCCCTGTAGGCTCATTTGTTCTGAGCTTGGTTGTGTCAGCTTAAATAATGCATTCTGAATTTAGGTTTGTGACAGTGGTACTGTAACTTGTGTCAATGCATCTCTCTCTCTCTCTCTCTCTCTCTCTCTCTCTCTCTCTCTCTCTCTCTCTCTCGTTAAGTGTTTTGTGGAGCCAT
>NC_060154.1:11508088-11519417 GCF_021292245.1 Micropterus dolomieu
TATCTCTCTCTCTCTCTCTCTCTCTCTCTCTCTCTCTCTCTCTCTCTCTCTCTCTCTCTCTCTCTCTCTCTCTCTCTCTCTCTCGTTAAGTGTTTTGTGGAGCCATGCTGTTTGTTGACATGTTATAAAACACAGTAGCAAGAGAGAGTATTGTTGTTTTACTGGGATCTATGTTTTGAGATGGTTGGTGCCCCACCATTTTTACATATAAAATTGACACTGGTCAAATCGTGGGATATTTCAAGAACAACTATCCTATTTGTTAGTAACAAGAATACACCAAACTTGTGAAATAGTATGGTTAATAAATAATTACACAACTCTATACAGACACATATCGTATATTTCAATTTGAGTTGTTAGAAAAATTAAAAGAAAAATATTTATGCTCCATGATGTCTGTAATCTTGAGTTGGCTTGTTCCCAGTAAATGTTTTGTTCCTCCCCATCAATGCACTGCTACAAATAAAAACTACATTTGTCGTTTTAAGGAAAAGGCTATTTAAAGAACAATTAATTGTCTAACACATAATACATTAAACAGGATTTTTATGGAATGTTAACTGGACTGGTTTTAGTCTATGGGCATTAGACAATTTTAACTGTAAAATAAGAAACCAAAGTAATTCAGTCTGTGATTCCTTAACTCATATTTTTATGTAGTATTCAACTAGTCTCTATACTGCACAATAGAATTCCTGAAAAAAAAGTAATGGCTTTTGGTTTAGTGTGCCACCCCAGGATTTTCAGTGGCCCCATCTGGCCACCCCTAGGAAAACTTTCTGGGGGCGCCACTGCTTACAGGTCCCATGGTCCTCACCATGGTTTAGTACACAAGGTGCCAGATTTACTAAAGGTTTGCGTGAGTAAAAAAGTGTGCAAATTTATATCACCAGCAAATTAACATGTGGGCTGATCTACTAATGGTGTGCACGGAGAATGATGTCTTTCAAAAGTGCAAGCGCATTTACTACTTTTGCCTTAATGAATATGCAGTTTGGGTCGTTTCAGTTTTATTGTGCAAAGTAATGGGAGGGTAACATGAAAATACATTTATTTACTACATACAATGTGATCTACCAAGCCTAAATGCAATTTCATGTGAGTGCAACAGCATCTAAATTTAACAAGTTTGAAAGGAAGTTGCGCAGAGATGGCTGCTGTTATCATTGCAAGAAGGAGAAACAGCTGTAATAAAAGAAGAGGTAGAGAAATTAAAAATCTTAGATAATTTTATTCTATACCCAATATATAGAAATAAAATTATTTTATTTATTCGATGAACTATATGAATTGAACTGTTTTTTTGTATTTTCCTTGAAGCTTTGGCAATACTGTTGTATTAACATTCATGCCAATAAAGCAAAATTCGTTTCGTGTGCTCTTCCGATCTCGTGAGATGGAAGAATTTAGAAAGTTGTGTGGTGCTGCGGAGAGCCCCCAGATTCAGTTGTGCATGGATCACATGGAAAATTCCTCCTGCCAGAGGAAACGATCACCAACTGTTCAAAGAGTGCCGGTCATAATAGCGACAAAACCCACTGTAGGTATCAAAGAGGGAATGGGGCATTGGGGCATACAGGGTCAGGGACAGGAGATCACGGAGTGACCGGGCACGGTGCAGACGGTCGGTGATTGTTCCCTGTGTCTGGATGAAGCACGATCTGCCAGCATTTACTCACGTCTGGGTCATTCCAGCATACTGTAGCTGTTTCTGCTGGGGTTTCCCAAAACAGTTTGTCAGATGTAATGTCCCAAGTACTTCTTAAGCAGAATGGGCAGGTACATAACGATTTCCACATACTTGGGACACACTGAATGAAACAAAACGAGGTTATTACACAGTGGCTGCTTTCCCTCCCGACTCTCCATGGCGGAAACTATTAAAAACACGCAAAACCCTCTTTTAAATACTGTCACCTCCATTGTGTTTGCTCCTCTTGTCATCTACGCAATAATTCTTAGTGAATCACCCATAACAGGTGTCACACCCGGTAGCTCCGCTTTAATCTTGAGAAGCTGCAGAGCTGCAGTCTCTATTTATTCAACTACATTAAATACATTAAATTTCCAGCTAAACTGAGGCTTTTTGAAGACCCTTCTCTCTCTCTCTTTCTCTCTCTCTCTCTCTCTCTCTCTCTCTCTCTCTCTCTCTCTCTCTCTCTCTCTCTCTCTCAACAACTGAATGCACGTCGCGGTCTATTTCAAGTATTTAAAAACAATAAAATATTCTTTGCGTGGTTCATCAACGGTCATAAATTAACCAAAAGTCCGCAAGGTGCGGGCAACTCGGCACAACACCAGTGAAGCGGGGGCTCATTCTCTTCAGTAAGTGTTCCTCCACTGCCATTAGACACATACACGCTACGCCTACACATGCACACTGACGACCCAGGATTAGGGTTACAATTGTGGATTTATTTACACACTTTAAAAGATTTAGATTTAGAAAGTTTAATTCTTTGTACATGTTTATTTACAGCATTAAACATTGACATATATATTGTAAAAGGCTTTATATTAACTTATTGGGAGAAAAATAGTTCTATGTAAAATCACACGTTGAGCACTTCCATATCGCCAAAATGCGTGATTCTTGTTTGGCCGCGAAGCTTCGACTGTGAGATTGACGATCGAATCAGGCTCCGCCCATCGAAGCATCGAATCTTCGACTATTCTGGGTCAGCCCTAGCAGACACCTTACTCTTCTTGCTTAATTTTCTTTTCAATAACAAATAATAACAGGTTTAGAAGATTCGCATACATTAATGTATGTTAAAGTTGTAAGTTTTATTTACAAGCAAGTGGGTTTACCCAAATAATTTTCAAAATGTATATAAAACAAAAAACAGTAAGTGTTCATATGAAACTGTATGCCAGTTTACTGATAAGCTATATCGGGAATAAAAGGCAGAAAAATCCCAGAGATGTGTTTGTCTGAAAATGTGACATTGGAATATTGGAAAATAATGTGTTTCCTTATGAGTTTTCAAAAACCTGCAAATATCATATAAGCAGTAACTGGAGTACCATCTGTCTATGAATTGCAATGAAGAAAATTACAACAGAAATAACAATATCAATACATATGTTTTTACAACAATAAATATAGAAGATAAAAGTAACAATATTTGTGTATTTGCTCAGACTGTGTCCATTTAAGTGACTCAGCAACGCCACATAAAAACACTTTTCCTCCTTCACAGAAAAGCTCATGTGTCTCGTGTCAGTCACTCCACAGTGTCTCTCTACATTATGTTGGCCCCACAGGAGTGAGGCTGCAGTATCTCAAGTGTAACAATGAGTTTAACAGATTTTCTAAACCAGGGGTAGAAAAAGGCATAAAGCATAGGGTTTAGACAGGAGTTAAAAAATACCAGAAAACCCATAACTACCTCAGTTGAAGAACCCATTACGAGTTCATAGCCTGAGAGAGAAACACAGTAATATGGACAGTAACACATGAGAAACACAGCAACAATGACACCAATAGTCCTGGCTGCTTTTATCTCAGATTTTTTAGCCGTTACAGTCTCTGAACGCTTCAGTGTGACTGCTGTAATGTGGGAGCGCATGGCACGAGCCTGAGACACAGCAACCACAAACACTCTCACATACAGAATGATGATGGCACTGATGGGAATGACAAAGCTGAAAATAAGGTCAACGGCTCCTATTATGTTAATCACACATTCTCCATAGCAGGAATTATACTTGCCTGGTTGTTTCAGGTTATCATATAAAAGTGCAACACTGTAGAAAACAGACAAACCCCAACACAGGAAAACACAGATTTGAACTCTCTCTGTAGTAATTTTGGTGGGGTAGTGCAGAGGGTCACAGATAGCCACATAACGGTCGACTGATATGAGCACCATGTTTACCACTGAGGCACAGATAATCATGAAGTTTATAAAATAATGCAGAGCACACACCAGGTCACCCAGGAGCCAGCAGGGCTCTGTTAAGAGGATTTGAAACGGCATCACAAGGAGGCCCACGAGGAAGTCTGAGACAGCCAGAGAGAGGAGGAGGAGGTTGGTGGGGGTGTGGAGCTGCCTGAAGGGAGAGAATATCATCATTATGAATGTTACAAACACCAACATCATTATCACCAATAGAAGTAGTTGTTTTATAAAAGCATTAATGAAAGTTGAAACTACAGTGTATCAATATAGTAAATGTGGCTGTTGTAAGCACTGTTAATAAACAAAAGTTTCATCAAACCATCAGGATGTAATGCTCAGATCTCAATAGAACAATATATCATCAATGCTAAGACATTTATCTCTGCCTGAAGTGGGAGATGGAGATGATGACCAGCAGGTTGAGAACCACAGTGAGCAGAGAGATGGAGGACAGCACAATGTAAATGAGCATTGCCTCAGACTGAGGGCGAATGTGCTTCTTGCAGGAGATGTTGAGGAGTTGTGGAAAGCAGAGTTCAGCTTCCTCCGAGGTCTGCATCATCAGAGAGAGAGGAGAAGCTGCTGAACACGTAACCTTCTCAGCAAAGTTCTGTCATACAGCTTATTTATCTCTCTTCTATTTTCCTCTTCTCCCTCCCCTTCTGTCTCTCTCTCTCTCTCTCGGACAGTGATCTTCCTCCTCCCTCCCTCTATGCCTCATACTCTGCATCTACATCTTCATCACTCTCTGGTGTAACATGTTTTGTTTTGTTTTGGCTGATGTATGGACTCTAGTGACAACGACACAACTTACAGCCTTTGGTAAAGAAATCATGTAAAAAATTAAAGCCTCTTCTCACTGGATTCTCAAAGTACACTTTGGAGTGTACTTTGAGAATCCAGTGCTGCACCTGTCAAATGACAATGACAAATATTAACTGTGAAATAGGTTACTCCTAGTGAGACAAAGGGTTTACCAGAGGATGATTTCACCCAGTAGGTGCAGTAACATTAACAACATTCTCAATTTTGTAACTGAAATTGACTTGAAGATCATTGATAGAGGGCAGAGCAGCGGTATCTTCTATGAACATTGGTAATATAATCGATGTACTTTAACAGACAAAATCAATCAACACAGAAGTGATACTTTTATCTCAGTACTTGATTAAAAATAATAATAATAATAATTTTTATAGCTCCTTTCAAGGTACCCAAGGCAGCTTTACGAAGACGAGGGTTATGAGAGTTACGTTTAGGACCTAAAGGCGTCTGTGACGAGGTGTACTTTGAGATGCTTTTTGAACTTGCTCAAGGAAGGGGCAGTGTGGATCTCAAGTGGGAGTTTGTTCCAGAGTGTGGGAGTCGCAACACAGAAGGCTCTGTCCCCAAAAGACCGTAGTCTGGAATGGGGGGATGGCCAAAAGAGGAAGATTATGTGATGCGGTACCTGACTGGCAGCCAGTGAAGCCACATTATGGTGGGGGTGATGTGCTGCCTGGATTTAGTGCATGTTAAAACTCCAGCAGCTGAGTTCTGGGCATATTGGAGCCTGTCGAGGGCTTTGCAGGGTACACCAAACAGGACACCATTGCAGTAATCAAGACAAGTCGTGATGAAAGAGTGGATGACAGTCTGAGCCACAGACTCAGTGAGTGAGGGCCAGAGCCTGGAAATTTTTTTGAGATGGTAGAAGGAAGATTTGGTGATGTTTTTTATATGAGACTCGAATGAAAGGGTGAAATCCAGGATGACTCCCAGGTTGCGAACTTCAGGGGTGTCACACTTTATTATCTGTTGTTTTGGTCTGTTGGTTTTTGGGGTTCTGGTTCTGTCTTGTCTGTCGTCTAGTGTTTAGTAACCTTTGTCATGTCTGTTACCCCAGTGATCCCTCTGCATGTCTGTCTCTGTTTTACCCCGCTCTCTCTCTGCCTACCTGTGCCTCGTTAGCCTCATGTCTTTCACCTGTGTTGCTCCCGCCCTGCTCGTCCCTGGGTATATATACCTGGTGTTTCTGTCTTGTCATTGTTCGTTGTCACTCAGTGCTGCAGTATGTTCTCTTGTTGTTTGCCTCACTGTGTTGTGTCTCCCTGCTCATTTTGGATTTGGATTTCTGTTGGACAACCTTTGTTTTTGGACTGTCAATCAGCCACTCTCACACTTAAATCACTGAACTGCACCTACTAGCCTTCGTGTCCCACGTTTGGGTCCTCCAACCTGCTCAACCCTGCCTTCACCACAAAACTGTGACAAGGGGATGGAGAGATGGAGCAGCCATCTACCTCCAGGAGTATGTTGCCGACCTTCTTGAGCAGCGATGCTGGCGCCACCACCATGAGTTCAGTTTTATTGTTGAGTTTGTGACGGATAATCTGGGCAAGGGGTAGCATGTAGATATTGAAAAGAAGAGGACCGAGCACAGATCCCTGGGGAACAACATGGTTAACTGGCGCCAGCATGGAGCTGAAGTCTTTGAAGGTGATATATTGTTTCCTGTTGCAGAGACAGGACTGGAACCAGGAGAGTGCTGTGCCAGTAAGGCCAATAAGTTCAGCGAGGCGGTTAAGAAGGATGGTGTGTGAGATAACGTCAAAGGCTGCAGAGAGGTCAAGGAGGATGAGGAGACTTATGAGGCCTCTGTCCGCGGCAACGAGAAGGTAATTTGACATCTTGATGAGAGTAGTCTTGTTGCTATTTGAAACCAGATTGGAGGGATTCAGATTAGGGATAAGCGAGTACAGCATTATCTGTGTTAACCATATGAATTATCTGGGGCCTAACCCGGAAGTGGGCAGGATTTAACCTGGAAGTGGTTCTGGTTGTCTTCAAATAGGTGGGGCTTTAACCGGTATGTTATTTTAAGCATGCAATTGATATGGGTTGATCAGAAATTGTTATATTTATTACTAAGTTTATAAGTTTTGCAACAATGAATACAACACATGCGCTTGCAATTATGAAATGTAATGAACAAGAGTTTTCATACTCAACAAAACTTTCTTTTTTTAACTTTAAATTTTTTTTTATTTCCACACCAGGGGCCTGTACCACGAAGCAGGATTTGAGCTTATCCAGGTAACTTCGGGGTTAACCCTGGGTTATCATTCATCAATCATTCAGGGTGTGAAAAGGCAGCAATCTAAATGTTAAGATAAAAAAACTGTTTACCTTAATGAACAAAGGGTCTCTTAGCAATGCTTACATCACATGTTGATGTAAGGAAGCTGCATCGTGTCAGAGTTTTTTAGCACCTCTGATTGCAGCGATACGTCAGTTGTTCAGTAATGAACTAAAGTCTAAGTTGTTGGTACCCAGAGGCAAATTAAAGTGTGTGTGTGTGTGTGTGTGTGTGCGCGCGCGTTTTGGAACTGTTTACTACCACCACAATGAGATGTCTTCCAAAGTAAACAAACCCATATCTAAGTGGAGATAGGTTTGTTCATTTTATTCTCACTGACACCATCTTCGTTATTCAATGAATAATCAAAAGGAAAAAAAACTGACTTTGAAAATGCAAATGCACATTGTGTTTGTGCTACCTTCAGAACCACACCCAATATACATTAGTCAGTCTCTCCATATTTCTGGCAGAATGACGTCTTTCAAAAGTGCAAAATAGCAGCTGTTGTTCATTTACTACTTTTGCCTTAATGAATATGCAGTTTGGGTCATTTCAATTGTATTGTGCAAAGTAATGGGAGGGTAACATGCAACAGCATATGTATTTAATACGTTTGAAAGGAAGGTGCAAACATGCAAGTGTTGCGCAGAGATGGCTGCTGTTATCATTGCAACAAGGAGACACAGCTGTAATGAAAGAGGATGTAGAGAAATTAAAAATATTTTAAATATTATTCTATACCCAATATATAGAAATAAAAAAAATTTATTTATTCAATGAACTATATGAATTGAAATGTTTTTTTGTATTTTCCTTGAAGCTTTGGCAATACTGTTGTATTAACATTCATGCCAATAAAGTTTGTTTCGATCTGACTTCTTTTCTCCGTGAGATGGAAGAATTTAGAAAGTTGTGTGGCGCTGCAGAGAGCCCCCAGCTGCAGTAGTGCATGGATCACACGTAAAATGGTGAAAATCATCATGTTCGGTGATTGTTCCTTGTGGCTGGATGAAGCACGATCTGCCTGCGTTTACTCATGTCTGGGTCATTCCAGCATACTGTAGCTGTTTCTGCTGGGGTTTTCCAAAACAGTTTTTCAGGTGTGCTGTCCCAAGTACTTAGTGCAATCTTAGGCAGAATCGGCAGGTACATAACGATTTCCACATACTCGGGACACACTGAATGAAACAAAAGAAGGTTTTTACGCGCCTTTCCCTCCCGACTCTCCATGGCAGAAACCATTAAACGCGCAAAACCCTCATTTAAATATTGTCAACTCCATTGTGTTTGCTCCTGTTGTCATCTACGCAATCATTCTTAGATGATCACCCATAACAGGTACTAAAATTGCTCGTGCAATATTTTAGAATGCACAGGCAATTTAGTACTCTTTATTTGGGAAGCTAGTAAATCCGGCCCTTAGTGATCTTAATTTCACACTTACAGAATCTTAGAGCATACACAAAGTGGTGCAGTAACAAAACACATGCCACAACTGACAAATACTCCAAAAGTCCACAGTACAATGAAAAGACAGACCGATCGACCTACCTACCTACCGACCTACCTTCCTTGGCTAATTCGGCCAAGTTTGTTGGCACCAGTGGAGAACACACTGCCATACACACAGAAGCTATGCAAGCAGAGCTGCGTTTCTGTGTTAAGCTCAGTGGAACTCTGAGTCTTTAGAATTTAAGTGGAGGCCAGACATCTGTGTGAATAGTGATGTAGTGGTGCAGAGGCAGTACACTTTTCTGTCCAAAAAACAGCACATACTTCCAGGTCATTTATCATTATTTTACATCATAAAAACCTGGCATTTTAACAGGGGTGTGTAGACTTTTTCTATCGACTAGCTATGCAGTTTTATAAGCAGCCTGGTCTGAACGCAGCAGGTGATATAACATTCATTATAACCAGGAGTGACTTTAGACTTGACTTGGACTCTAGCTCAGACTTGTGAGCATCTCTGCTCTACAGTGCCTGTGGCATCCTGTTCAGTCTTAGTCCTGTCGCTATATTCTAGAGATACTTTTCCATATATTTTGTCTTTTAAAACATGAAGAGTCCAGTCTGTGGTCCATCTGTCTCAGTTCAATTGCCACTTCACCCACATTTTCTAACTTAAGGTGTGGACTCTTTCTCTGACCATATGGCGCTTTTCCATTGCAGTTACAGTACCCAAGCAGTTGCAACTTGCTTTTGGCCCGCCGTCCTCCGTTTTCCTGATGTCTCTTGATTTAAATTAAAGAGGTCATATTATGCTTTTTCCCTCTCCTTTATTGAGTGATATGTTTTTTGTGCATGTAATTGGTTTGCAAAGTGAAAAACCCCAAAGTCCACCCCAAAGGGAGTTCCCATCTCCCACAGAAAGCTCTGCTCTGAACTGCCTGAAAACAGCTCGTTAGTAGTCCAGCCTTTTCTTCCGCTTTCTTGTGACATCATGAGAAAACACGCATCATAATGCTCACCTAGTGGCTACTCAGACACGCCCTCAAAAACACCAGTGGAAAAACACTCTAAGGTGCAGCACACAGTAGCCGTGTTTTTTATGTGCATTTTGAAGTATCACGTTAGAAAAGGTTGATGGAAACGGCAAAATTAAAATAAAATAAAATCCTTAATTTTGCAAAAAACATTTTAGGCTCGCTTCAGGTGGTTTTTGCCTCTGTTGAAAAAATTTTACTGTGCTACATGGAAGATGGAAACACTTTTGCTGAATACGTTATGATGTAGCAAATTTGTAACTCACATGTGGTCAGCTGTTTCCACTGTCAGCGTCTTGCCAGATATTCCTATAATGCACATGAGACATGTCTGGTAGCAGTTTGCCCACTTGAAACACATTCCTGAGGACCTCTCTCCATTTTTCTAAGCTCAGTAGCCATCAGTTCCATGCGGCTGGTTTTGTTTCTGGTTTGGAACGCATACATCTTTTTTATTAGAGCCATGTGTAACGTCAACTACTGACATAGTAGCTCATACACACTAGCTCATAACTAGGCTTGCTGTAGTTTACTTTTTTTTCTTATTTGCAACATTTCAAAAGTCTGCTTAAAATTTGCATGACACATAGATGGAAACATGGCTAGTGAGAAGATGTCCACCTGCTACCTCCCCTCTCCCTTCCAAACATTAGCTACACTCCAGGCAGTCAATGGACATAAAGTTGTTACTGTGATGTAGAGACAGAGCTCAGTTAAAACTTTATGGATGAAAGATACATTTGTTACAAATTAATAACTCATCACTCTTAAATCTCTTGATTTCAGAAATTAACATATATTGCTAATTGTTTTAAAAACATGTAACTACACAACATATTTCTTGGTTCATTGTAGAAAATAATAGCTCGTCCCGGGGTTTCAAGGCGTGACATGAGGCATGAGCTTTTATCTCTGGTCCTATTCCTACACTGGCCCATGGAGCAGGGTATTTCAGAATCAGTTAATTAATTAATTAATCTCAACCTCCACACTGGCTTAAACTCCACATGCACAGAACAGAACAGATTTTATTGACAATTTTAAGCTGTTTTGGAATGGAATACACTTTAATAGACAGGGTAGCCAAATGCTAGTGGTGAACTGGCAGCATACAGTATAATCAACTCCACATGCATGACTGTTTAGAGAGGAGGGGGTGTGGGACGTAGTTTTTCTAAATGGCAGCTCAGAGCTCTGTCCCCCCAGCTAACTCACCCAGCAACAACCCATCCAGACAACTATGTACGTCCTCCCGGCAGGAGGACGTACTGCTGACGTATTGCGGTAAGCGTGTCGACTCATTTCCGTTTCCGGTGCTTGTGTGTTGGTACCGTGTTGTGCTGCTCTCGCTAAATAACAGTTACATTTGTTTGATTACAGCGGCCAACTGTTCGCTAAAAACTTATTCTTTACAGTAATTTTGCCTAAGCACTCACAGTTCTTTCCATCTTGTAGTGACTGCTGTTCAATCTCATAGTTGTACTAAAGTTTTGGTAACTGACGCTACAGTACTTTAGCTTAGCCGTTAGCGACTTTAGCTTAGCAGCTAGCGATGGCTTCTCCTTCTCCCTCTCTCTCTCCTACTTTCTCCTGCTCGGTGTGTCAGATGTTCAGTTACTCCTCTGCCTCCTTTAGCGGTAATGGTACGTGTAATAAGTGTAGTTTATTTATAGACATGGAGGCGAGGCTCAGTGATTTAGAAGTCCGGCTCCGCACCTTGGTAGATCAGTCTTTAGCTACTGTAGCTAGCCAGTCCCCGGTAGTCGGTGCGGAACGGCCTGAGTTAGCCTCTGGTAGCCGTCCTCCGGCATCCC
>NC_060154.1:11519517-11542023 GCF_021292245.1 Micropterus dolomieu
TGCTCTCTCCCTCTGCTCCTGAGCCCAGCCAACTACCTGCACCTGCAACCCATCATCCACCTCGTCAGCCTGCCACACCTGCCAGTAATCAACCTCATCCCAGCCTGTATTTCAACCCCGGTTCTCCACACCATCCTTGCTTGATCGTCGTTGCTCCATACTCGGTGCCATCCCCACGTTCAGGCTTTCATGTTTCTTGTTTTTTCACGTTTACCCTGTACCTTGTTGCTGTCTTCCCTAACCTTGTCCCTCTGTCTGTTTTCCTCCCAGGTACACTCACCCTCGTCCTCCGTTCGGCTGGGCTCATCCACTGGCCCACTCCTCTTTGGACTTCCCTCACGGCGTCCTCCCTGTTCCCCCGCCTCTCCACGCTTCCTCGGCCCCTGTGTTCCCCTGCTCTCTGGCCCCCTGTCTCCTTGGTTCCCCGTGCCTGTACTTCCCCGACGTCCTCCTCTCCCTCCAGTCCCTCTCACCCTTCTTCCTCCAATAAACCTCCTTCCTTCTGAGTGCTGCATTTGGGTCCTCTCTGTCCACACACCACACCTCGTAACATAAACAATTATTGATTCATCAAGAAGAGTCAGTAGATCAATAATGAAAACTGTTACTTGCAGCCCTATTGTACAATAAAGACTACTAGTGAACTATGTATTAAGAAGACTATACATATCTTGTATATAGATCATATTTACATACACACAGTAGTCACATTATTGCTGAATAGTCACTCTCTTATTACCCACTCTTCCCCAACTCCCTTCTGTATCTCTATCTCTCCATTATTCATAAGCACACACAAATGCAAAATGGAAACACACACACTCACACACAAGGATCATGCACTTCAGACACTAGGATACTTTAATTTTCCAGCAGGGTTCTGCATTCCTCAACTAGACCATCCTTTTTGTTTTTGGTCATGCACAGCAAACTTCCGAGTGCGCAACCTACCTGATCCTCACACCAAACACACCTGAGTGGCATTTATTTAGGGAGGAACCTAAGGGAATGTTCACGGTGTGCACACGCCTCACGCACGCAGCTTTAAAAGAAGGTGTATGGAGGCAGCTGCTAAGGATTGAAGAAGGCTGTCAGCACATTCCCCTTTCACTGAGTGGGAGCACTGGACTGAATGGAGTGCCAGTGGTGAGTCTTTTGAAATGTTAATTCAACTTTCTCGTTTAGAAAAAAAGCAGATTGGTTTTTGGCAACAGGTAATGTTCAGCAGGGATGGATCTACTGAATTACATTTACTCGTTTTTTGTGAAGGCCTACTTTTAAAGTATTTTTTAAAAGTCAATTATTTTACTTTTATTAAAGTATTTTGTTATCTCTATTGCACTTTGCATCTTTGAGGCTACAAATACATAAGTCACATGAAAGAATCATGAACAACTGTGTGAGAATGGAACACAAGGAAGGAGCCAAATCAGCAGCTGCAACAGAGAAGAATCTGCTGATGTCCAGAGAGCTGACGCTGCGGAAAACATGCATGTTCTTAATGTATATATTCACAGTCCGAGTGTCAGGGGGTGTGGGGGTTTGAGAGGTGCAGTCGTAACCAGGCCTGGCATAGCAGTTAGTGAATACTATGCAGTACAAAAAATGATTATGTCATTAAAGAGGCGATTAGGATTAGACCTTTAGGTGGGCTCAGACACTAATCAGAATGTGACCTGATTACAGTGCTTTGCAAAAGTTTTAACCCCCCTGCAAACAGTATTTATGTATTAATATTTATGACATAAATAAATAGAGGTCAGGGAGAGTTCACATTTGATAACAGTATATTGTAGCAGTATATTGTAGCAGTCCATATGTTATGCTGATATTTTTAATTTCTTTTTACCATTAAGTTTGGCCCAATATCAACAATACTCTGGTTCTTGATTAGAGGATCATTCAGAGCAGGGGGTGGAGACTGACTTCTCAGCAATGATTGAGTACACTTGGGTAATTCCCTCAGGGCCAATCAGAGTAGCGACACCCATTCTAGAGGGCATAAGAAGAGGGGCATACCTGCTACGTGTGCAGAACGCTTTTATAAACAAAGTCAGCCTGTAGCACTGGTTGTTGTCTACCTTTGAGAGCGAAGGTGTAATCTGGAAATTAATTCAGAGTGGATATAGGGCCCTTAACACCTAAAGCAAGGCAGCCTCAAGGGCCTCAAGCACCTTTGACCTGAGGCCTGTAGAACCAGTACTGTCACAATATCAATGTACTGCTTAGCAATGCAGGCTTAAAACCTTTTTAGCAAAATTGAGAAAGTGTTTTCAAAATTTTGCCATTTCCATCAACCTTTTCTAGTGCAATACACAAATGCGCATAAAAAAACATTGATGAAAACATGACTGTTGTGGTCTTGACTACCTAGACACTTTCTGACCTGGTTCATTTACTCACCGTCTCTCTCTCTCTCTGTCCTCCCAACGCCTTCTTAGTCCTGCCAATCAAAAGGCAAACATAAAAACCAAACAGCCGACATGCTGTGTTTCCTTGAGCCAGACTAAGGGGCCCTCCTACGTAACCCACTACCATCCTCCCACCTTTATTAAATAGATTATTAGAATCTTAAGATAATGAATATATAGTGAATATCAACATTACACAAATTGTACATTGTACAAAATATAAAATGCAGAAAATAATAAGTACAGCACTGGACTGTCTGTGGTGTGCACACAACAGACGTACGCTCCGTGTTTAGCACAGACAGGCGGCTGTTGATGACTGCCGCTGCTAATCTTTCACATGATTAATAAAATCAATGCGCTAATAATGTTAATGATTTTCACCCGCACACTGTGGAGCACGGTATTGCTTAGCTTGTGTCCTCTCCTCATTCTTCAAAGCTTCGTGAAAGGCGGCAGAAAGTGACAGTGACAGAAAATCTGAGTGCGAAGTTTCAGTCTGACAGTAAATGTGAAGTGTAGGTCACAGTGTGTGTGCGTGTGTGTGTTTATTAAAGTCTGTCTGTCTGTTTTTCAACTGCTGGAAAAGTGAAGGCGGTTAGCACTAGCTAACATCTCCTTTTCAGACTGCGGTCTGGAAGCTGAGCAGGATGTTTTTTGGCTGCTATTGAGTACACAAATGAATGAAATGCTGTTTCTCAAGGCCCATGGTGCTCAATACAAGATTACAATATCAACTTACAATATACAAACATCTAACTTAACTACACTAGACGAAACCAAACAATTAACAGATATATTTAGGCGGAGTAAACGTGGTTTGGCTGGAGCATTGTAAGGTGTGTAGTTCAACCCATATCTGAATCTATTCTAATAACAGCAGCAGCAGCAGAGGTCAGTAATAATTCTATGCATTAGCTACATTTATATAAGGTAACATTAAATAGCTGCATTTCATTACTTCCTACTTAGTTGGATTGTTACATATACTTTTAAAAGTACCAAGTAGTAGTAGCATTGCATGGAGACCAGCATCGGGTGACACAGCGCTGTCAGCTTGTGTAGTGTGTGACCTCCTGTTGCCGATCAGTCACGTAGTGTGAACGCCACAATGACTTCAAGACTCCCGTCACAAGACATCAAGTTGTGTAGTGTGAACAGCACGCCCATCGGCCGACACTGAAAGTCGTTTAGTCTGCACGAGGCATTAGGCTGGCTACAATAAAAGGCCACTCGAAAATGTGCACATGCTTTTTTAGGAGCATGTGAAACATCTCATAATTTGTTGAAGGAGATAAAAACAACTAACCCAATGTGGGGATCAACATAACAACTTGTGTTACAACAGCCATGAGCACTAACAAACCAGTGGTATCAATCATCTTCACAGCAGCCCCACAGAGGTTAAATAGCTCAGTTTCCCGACGAGTCAGTCAGAACTGAAGGAATCTTGTATGAGGCATGAAAAGTCTTTGAGTATCTTCAACCAAGTCCAGTTGCCCTTGATTTTAACATTCCCTGGGGCACACAAAGGATAGGTCAGTGCTTTCTTGTCTGTTTTGTGATAGCTGATCACAACTGGTCAGCTTTGTTAGCTTTGCTGCAGGTGTGTTTGTGTGTGTGAACGGGTACCAAGGGGCCTGTACTATGAAGCAAGTTCAACATACCCAGGATATCTTTTTGTTAAATGGCTTAACTAACCCTAACAATCGCGATCAGGATTAGTGGTCACACAAAGCTGGTTATCATCTTGGTAAGTCAACCCATGGTTTCCCAATCTAGCCATGAGCTCGTTGACATAAACAACGTATATACAGGAATACCTTTTCAACATATTTTAAGACTGCCGCGCCACTTTGAGCTCTAACCAATTAAGTAAGCCACACACCTTTTTAAAAGGAATTTAAATATATTTATAACATTTTTATTGCCTATATGTGATCAGGTTGTAACCTCACCTAAAAATTGAGGCATTCACCAACTTTTTCAGTTGACAGCTTGTACAGCCCTACTGTTTTCTATGTGAAGGACTGGCCAGATTCCCTGTGAAAATTCATTGTCTTACATAGGCTATGATGTTTTTGTGCGCAAAATCACTGCAAATCATGTGAAACAGTGTGATTTTGTGTTTTTAGTTGGTTTAAACCAGATAATGTTAGCTTGCCTGCAATGATATGCGTGATAACTTTCATTGACCACTTGATCAATACAACAGAATTCATAAGCCAGGAGGGAACAAAGGTGAAGAGAATAATTTGAGTAAAGAATAATGTTAGTAGTGTAGGCGGTGTAGCACAGACACAACCTGGAGGAGGTACTAGTATAAATGACTTTATTAGTATAACATTAAATTAAAAGTATATTGTTAATATAATAGTAAACTGTTAGTTAGTGATATTAAAATATTCATAATTACTATATTCAATATAATTTCATTTAATAGTATATAACTTACCACAAGTATAATATTAATTACAGTAACAGCTGTTTCATTTTGGGGTTGTTTTTTATACATTAAGTTCGACCTTTGGTTTGGTGTAGTACATATAACTTTTTTTAAATCCCGCTCCATTCAGGCTGTGATTGATCTGTTCACAGAAAGTGACATTGACGAGACACTGATTTAGCTAAATAGCCAGCTAACGTTACCCAAACCCAAATGCTGCTTATATTGTCCCTGTTGTTTACTGTCTTACTGATTCAGCTGCTGGTGGCGCATCTCGCTCTTGTTTTTGAGTAACAGGGCTGTTCAAGTGGCCACAGAGTGTCCGGCCCACAGGTTAATCCCGGTACTCCTGATCGCCACTCCGACTAATGTTTTGAACGATTAGCATTGGGGTTCTGGTGGGGTGGGAGATTACGGTCAGTTGTACTCGTAAATCGTTTTCTGGTTTGCACGGATCTTTTTTTTGGGCGTCCAAGAGTGAAATACTCTCATAGTAGATCAGTCACTATGCACTGCCTGTCTAGTAATTTTGGCTATGCAATATAAATAAATACATTCATCCGCACTTTTAGCAGACAGACTCTTTCGGCAAGCATTATTTTCACATTGACAAAAATATCTACAAAATTTAATACCTTGTTAAATGGCGATTAGACTTTTTAATACTTTTTAATGGCTTGAATTTTTGCAAAATTGATTAATTACCTTTAAAGACTATTTAAGACCCTGCGGACACCCTGATAAAAGGAGCAATCTATATGTTGGCGCCATTTTGTATATTTGTATGGGGTATTTAAAGCAACGAAACGAAAACAACATTTACTAAAAACTCCCCTACATTACCTGTACCCAAATAGCAAAAAGTGGGGAGGTACTCGGGTGCAGTTGGAAGAAGTGAACCACCATCGTAATACTGAAAACCCAGGGTTAACCCTGAAATTACCTTGCTAAGCTCAAATCCAACATCAGCAGAGAGAAAAGGGTCCGCAGTAAATGTACAATATAAGTTACAGTGGCCATTGAATGACTGAAGACTGAATCTTCTCAAGACTAAAGTGGAGCTCCTGTGTATTGCTTGCCAACAGTTGAAAAAAGAGTGAAGGGGATTAGGCCCAAAGTTAGCATTGACTTCGGCCCTGGAGAAAAACAGTCTCCTCCGTGCTTCCCGACTCTCTTCAGTCACTGTATTTTTGTATAAACAATTTCTAATAACTCTTGCTAGTTTGTTACTCTGTTGTTTTGTGTGTTGTGTTTGTGTGCTTTCATGTTTTGATTGTTTTTTTTTGTATTTGTTACTGTTGAAGCTACTCACAGTAATGCTAGCGATACATGAACTAGACAGCATGGCTTAGACTTTGCTTTCAAAAGTATTTTGCTTCAATACATATTTAAATATTGAGAGGCATTTTGTCACACTTTCTACAGTACTGCAAAAAACATGCCACCTTATTGAGGCTAACATGCCATTCGTATGGATGTATGGATCTTAAGCTGGCTGCCTCGACAGGGACACTTCTCGACTCCCTCCGCTGCTGTTAGCTCACCTGTGCTGTTATTGGCCTGGTAGCTGGATTAATACAGTATGTTCACTTGTACTGAGGAGGTTGTTTTTGTAGGCCTGTGGAATCTTGTTTTTAGCATGTGACGTGGTCAAACTATGGATGAGCTGGCTGAGGGTGAATCCTGGAACCTTACCGTCTCAAAGCTGAAGAAAAGCATCGCTGATCTAAAGTCTGAGCTCAGCCACAACCACAATGTTGCATGATCAACTGGTGCACGCTGGGCCTGGCTAACATGCTCGCTGTTGCACTGCTAGACTGCTGTTTTTGACAATCCCTGTCACAGTTGTGACAGCAGGGAGCTCTTTCAGCTCAAAATGTCTGAAAACCTTGGAGTGCAGTGGGACAGCCAGGTTGAGTGAACTGGTTGTTTTATGCTTTGAAAATGAATGAGCTGAGAAGTTGAACCTAGAACAGATTGGGCCGTTGTAGATACAATTAAAATTAAGATGGGGAGGGGGTATTATTCCAAGAAAAAACTAAGCATTCCCAGATTAAAGTCGTAAAGTGGCAGTTTATTTAATTTCTTTTGCCTATTAATGCTTCTCTATCCTAATAATGCTTTCTGTAGCCTAAAAATGCTTGTAGCACCTGCTGTGGTGACTAACACTCTTTTTGTTAGTTTATCTTTGTCATCTTTTCTGGTTAATTCTAGTAAAGGTACACTGAGAAAGGCACTTTGTATTTTTAATAATCACCTGTATGCACAAGCTGCAAAATGCCTTTATAGAAAAGGAATATGGTTTGGACTTAAGCCCTCTGTAATGTGATGTCATGTTAATGCACTTGTTTTTTTTTTTGTAGCCTGAAAAATAATACTCTAGACAGTCTTTTTGATCATTACTTTAAATGTTGCCAGGCCACTCATAACTAGACATGCAGCATTTGTTACATGAGCATCTTTCTGGTCAGCCATGGTAAGATGCAGACACTCTAGCACTAGCCTACGTTTAGGTCTTAGTCATTAAGTTATGGCAAGGATTAGATAAAAACTTGAATTAGGGAGATAATGGTGGTTGTTAATGTTGGAATGATTGGTTTAAAGAAAGCATTGATTACATTTGACTAATTGCATTGTTTCCACTGATGTTGGTAGAAGACAAAAAACAGAGTCAGGTGCCTTGTATGTCCATCCATTCACTCCAAACTGCTTAAGTCTGCAGAGTTTTAAAAGTTTTTCAGGTATCACCCAGAATAGTTTACATATGCCTTGTGTCTCCATCATTCTTTGTATGGTCAGTAATTGACTTTAATTCACTGACAGATCCACTAAACATCTGGATCCACAACACATCAAGCCAGAAATCTTCAAAGTACAATAATGGAACCGCCGTCTGCCAGTGAACCATCCAGACCAGGTTTCGGCCTAGCTGACTACGCAGTCTTTGCTGGCATGTTGTTTATCTCTATGGCCATCGGACTCTTCCAGGCCTTGAAGAAGCGCCTAATGGATACCAGTGCTGATGACTTCTTCACAGGGGGTCGGAACATGCCAGCAGTGCCTGTTGGGCTGTCACTCTGTGCCAGTTTTATGTCAGCAGTCCAGGTTCTGGGTGTTCCTTCTGAGGCTTCTCGCTATGGCTTTAAATTCCTTTACATGTGCCTCGGACAAAGCATCAACTCCCTGCTGACAGCTTACCTCTTCCTGCCAGTTTTTTTCCGCCTGGGCATCACCAGCACCAATCAGGTCATAATGAGCTTCCAGTTCAGCTTGATTTATACTTCTGCATCGAATTGACAGGGTAGCCTACGCGTAGCCCCGTACCATACGCCATAGCCTACACTGTAGCCTGACATGCACCTCCTCAAAAATGTAACTACACATCGGGGTGACGCTGACCATAAGAACTGTGATTGGTTGGCTCTGAGCCGACAGGAAGTGCTCTGTGCTTTGAAGTAAATTTAATAGTGGCCAAATGACTCGTTTCACTCGATAACATTGGAAAGTCAGCCGCACGTATATCATTTCACCCCTATTCAAGTTAGTGGAGGGCTAAACCAGAAGTTAGCCTGCCCCACCACCAAAAGTCGCAGACACAGTGGACACTATAGCACTGCCACCAATTAGTGTTTGGTGGTGTAATTGCAGAACGACACAGACACAGACGCAGAAGCACAAGTATAAATGCACAACCACATGCGTAGCTTGCGCCATAGGCTACAGCGTAGACCCGACGCAGAAGTATAAATCACACTTTATTATCCCAGTTAATATATTTTACTTTCATGTATCCTGTTTGCAAAGATCTAAAGATTTCAATTTGTATTATTTAGAAATAATAATAATACATATACAGGTGCATCCCGGAAAATTTTAATATTGTAAAAAAAAGTTTAAAAAATTCTGTAACTTCATTCAAAAAGTAAAACTTTAATATATTCTAGATACATTACAAATAAAAATGAATATTTCAAGCCTTTGTTGGTTTTAAACTTGATGATTACAGCTTATAGCTCATGGAAATCAAAAATTCTTATCTCAAAATATTAGAAAATTAGAATAAAGAATGTATAATACAGAAATGTCGACCTGAGAATAGCCATTATTCTCTGTCTGGCTCAGTACACACAACCACAATCATGGAGAAGACTTCTGACTTGTGTGTTGTACAGAAGACACTCAATGACACCCTTACCTGGGCTAAGGAGTAAATGAACTGAACCGTTGCTCAGTGGTCAAAAATCCTTTTTTCAGGTTAAAGTAAATTTTGCTTTTCGTTTGGAAATCAAGGTTCCAGAGTCTGGAGGATGAGTGGAGAGGCACAGAATCCAAGTTGCATGAAGTCCAGTGTGAAGTTTCTGTATTCAGTGAGGATTTGATGTGCCATGTCATCTACTGGTGTTGGTCTACATTTTATCTGTCAGAGTCAATGCACCAGTCTATCAAAGAAACCTGGGCTTCCATAACACCTCAGCAATGCCACGCCGCATTGATGCAGTAATTCTTGCAACAGGACCCCCGACCAAGTACTGAGTGCATAAATTTACCTATTTAAGAACTTTTCAGAAAGTCAACATTTTTGTATAATACATTCTTTATTCTAATATTTTTAAATATGGATTTTTGATTCCCATGAGCTGCAAGCTGTAATCATCAAGATTAAGACAAAAAAGTCCCGAAACATTTCACTTTGTATAATATATCTACAATATATGAACATTTAACTTTTTGACTTAAATTACAGGAAAGAATGAACTTTTTCACGATATTCTAATTGTCTGAGATGCACCTGTATTATAGAGGACTTATTAAAGGAACAAGAACATTCTTAGATGTTTTTTATCAGGATGCAGGATATCTGATATTGGTATCGGATTAACTATACTGGTATCGAAAATCGGCTGATACTGACACAAACAGCTGGATTGGTTATCTGTGAGAAGGGGGCCAATCCATTTAATTTGTTTTAAATTTAATTCCCAGTCTTTTCCTCTGCATGAAAAAAAACAGCGTAATAATTTTACACTGGAATCAGATCGGTAGTCTGCATCAGAAAGCCCAAGTATCTGTATCAGAATTGAAAAATTTGGATTGGTGTATCCCTAGTTTTTGTTGGTAGTGGACTATAAGATAGATACGATTTGTTTTGAGGGTTTAAACCAACTAACCAAAGTACACTAAACTAACTAAAGTAATTAGGTAGTTAAATACCTAAGGTAAGAGTAACTCTTTCTAAGCAATCATAGTGTAGGAATAGGGTCGGGATTTCTTTTTCACAATATTGAAATGCACCTGTGGGTCATTAAACGTGATGAATACAAGAGGCGAGGAAGGATGAGGGATGTGTGCAAAGATACTGTGCCGTGTTATAACTCCAGCCTTCTGCCTGTCACAGTATCTGAAGATGAGATTTGGCAGAGGGATGCAGCTGTTGGGGAGTGTCCAGTTTCTCGTGGCGACGGTAAGACAGACATCACAACTTTTCTCATGCAAATATTTGCTTTGGGTCAGACCCAGTTAACTCCTGGCAGGCAGTTATTTTATTTGCACAAACCAAGCATGGCCTCTAGAACTTCTTATATCCAGCGTGTCTCCTTGTTTGCTTTCCTTGTTTCCTTTTTCTCAGCTTCTTTATACAGGGATTGTTATCTATGCACCTGCCTTGATCCTCAACGAAGGTAGGACAGATCACCTGATGTCCTTCTGTCTCTATGAACTAATGGGATGTCTTCATTCAGTTGGCATTTTTGTTATAATTCCCACAATTCTTTGATATTTGGTCCGTTACTCACAAATGGTACATGGCTTTCTACATGATATTATACATGTGTATAAGTGCATTTCTAATCAGAGATGCACTTTTACACCCAAAACAAGACCTGGCGAGGTTTAGTTGGACCCAGGGGGAAAAAATCATCTGTGTATGGTAACAGATACTTTGTTTATTCTATAATTTGTTCCTGTTCTTATCAAGGTTAGGCCAAAGTGAGAGAAGAATTAACCATCTTGAGAACATGATGTTTGAAGTGAAGTTAGGAGACATGAGCTACAGAAGAAGGGGTTGGAGGAATTTTACATTAAGAAATTCAAAACACTGAGAATGAACATCAAATCTCTTTTTTAATGTTTAATAGGATCACATAGTTTGTCCACAAGCAGCAGGGGTATAGAGGTGTATTGTACCTATATACACAAGGGATTTACAGGAGAGCAATACATGCAGATACTGCATGAGATGAAGAGGACAAAAGCCCTGTAGTATGGGAAGACAGCAGTCGATTATGGGTTCAGTTTTACCATGTCATCACATGTTTGCGGTAGTCTTCTTCATTCAAACATGGTACTTTTTTTTCACAATTAATCCTCGCAGCACACAGTGTGCTTTGGTGAGCTGTCATTTATTACTGTTCTTCTGTTACATTTCTGACACACTCAAGTTTGCTGCCTAGGAGTAATCGATGCCATTTACTGTTGAATGATGTTCAAACAGTGTTACGTTTACGAATAAGGTGTTAAAAGGATATTCCATATTAACACATTAACACTTGTTTATTTCAGCTACTGGACTCAACATGTGGGTGTCTCTGTTTTCTACTGGGATCATTTGTACCCTATACACCACACTGGTAAGGAAAATTTATTTTCCGTCAAATCAAACCAGCAAATTGCGTTTAGGGTAGGCACTCTTAGACAAGACTGGTTTCTGTTGAGACTCAAATGTGCAGACATACATTTTGACAGTATGACATCCGTCAGGCAGGAGTCCCATTCTTTTAAAATAGGCTACACATTTGCAAGTGATTATGTCACTCTAGCCAATGAAGATTTAGCTGTGTATATCAACGTTCAAGTTCATTTATTTATCATTATATAACACAACGTGGTACAACGAAATGAAAGTTTGTAGTCCCTTCATGCTACATACATAACAAAACAGATAATTACATTTATATTAGGTGATTTAGAATAGGTGATTTGTAAATTAAGTAAAATAAAACAATATACGCCTGCACACGACTTCTGATTTTGACAATTTATGGGACTCTCCAAATTAATACAACAAGCACGCCCACTTCGCCTGTTCAGAACTGCTAAACACTATTGTCTTGATAAGTGTTCAGACGACACATGATACAAACAATTTTGTTACTGTTTGCCCTTAAATAGTTTTTTTGGAAAAGTCTCAGATGTTGTGGTGTGTTTCCCTGTCTGTCTCTTCCATCATCTGTGTGTAACAGGGTGGCATGAAAGCTGTGATCTGGACTGATGTGTTCCAGATTTTCGTCATGTTATTGGGCTTTGTGGCCATTTTCATCCACGGCACAATTATGGTTGGTGGTCCTGCGCTGGTACTGGAGATCGCCAATAATGGATCACGGATTAATTTTAATCAGTAAAAAAACACAGTTTTTTCCCTCCCATTTAAACACATTAATATCTGGTTGACTCCACAGTACTGTGTGTGCCCAATCTTATCATCGTCCTACTACGGGTCCTTCGTAGTAGTATCAACTACCTTTTTATGATTAAAAACCTCCATTTCAGATTATTTCAGGCTGTTAGTTAATGGAAAATACTACTGGTTACTACTGGTATTGTTCATGTACTCTTTTTTTTTTTACATCCGGGCAAAAATAACTACACACAGATGAGCACAAACGTTCATTCTTAGAAACAGAAGTTTGACAAAAGAAATCTTAACTCAAGGTTCACTAACCGGCTTTTTATGCTTTCAAACACATCCTTGGTTTTGGTTTGGTTAACTTTTGCTCAGTTGTCATCACAGGACCTAAGTATGGAACTTCAGTCATGTGATATCAGAGGGTTATATGTATAGGGAGAAATTGTAACCCCTGTCTGTTTTCTAGGATGGTCTTTGCATCTATGAAATTATGTCCAATGCTCTGGAAAAAGCTAGTTTGTGGACCTGGCATTACGATTTTTTTGTCGAACAATACATAGAGTTTTTTGTAATTTTTAGCAAGGATATTGCCACATTTAAATGTATGTATGAATGTCCCATGCAAAATAGAAACTATCAACAATATCTTTATGTTAACTAGAGGCTGAAATTGATTCGGGATCCCTGTGGGATTGGACTCGTTGGAATCATAGCTCAGTTTTTATATTTAATATGCGGCTCTTATATGAATAAATACTATTTCCTTTTTTAAATCAGGAATGAGATGGGACAGGACTCATTCTTCCGGGATAGAGACAGGACATCGTTTCTTTTTTACTCAATGGGGATGGGGAATATTTTTGCAGCAGTGGGATGCTACTGGAGTAAAAATCCACTACCGTGTCACCCTCTAATGTAAACTCCAGGTGTTATAATGGCAAGAGGCTCTAAAGAATGGATTCTCCCGATTTGTTTGAAATTGTTTTTTTCAATTTCCCCCCCAAGTTTTGACTTTGACCCTCGGCGGCGCTATTCATTCTGGAGCCTATCTGTCGGGGGTGCACTTGTTTGGCTGTCCATGTACGGGGTGAACCAAGCTCAAGTCCAGCGCTACATCTCCTGCAGAACAGAAAGAGAGGCCCAGTGGTGAGTGGAGAGTTTTTTGGTATTAATACAAAGTTCTAGCACTTGAAGATGTACTATCTCAGGAGAATAGAACACCAATTTGAAAGCCTTCATGAATTGAATTTGGGTTGAGTTTATAGATTGTAGAAAAATAACTGATTCTCTCTTTCAAGAGTAATGAAATATTTTTGTCTGGACATCGGGGCACTCATACAACTGCAGAAACTGAAATATCTCAACAACTATTGGATGGGTTGCCTTGAAAGTTTGTATAGATATTCATAGTCCCCAGAGTATGAAATCAACAGACTTTTACTCTAGTGCCACCATGAGGATAACATTTGTAGTTTTAAGTCAATTCTGACTTAAAATAAAAAAATACACATCGGCTTTACTTTGTGTTCATGGCTGTTCTCCTGTGAGTTGTAACTCATACAGGAATAGTGCTATAAGGCTATGACAGCTGCTGTAGAGGAGGATTTGATGTCATGGTGCTTACAGAAAGAGGCTCTCAAGAATGGATTCTCTGATTTGTTTGATGTTGTTTTTTCAATGTTTTCCCCCAGTTTTGACTTTGACCCTCGGAGCAGCTAAAAGCCATAGTGGGACACTGCAGTATAAACATAGTTTTAGTTTAATCTTCTGGTCTGGCAGATACTGGACTAAACAACAAACATTAAATGGTGACACATATCTAGACAACACCAGTATCCCTTACAGTAACAGTAAGAAAGACATTCTTTTCCTTACCAATGTGTTTAGACAGAAGGTGCGATGTTTAAAAGCCAATATTTAAGGGCAGAGTTATTTGGGTATTCACATATCACATGTTTGTTTTAGGTTGACATTTTTGTTTTCGCAAGGAGAAATGTAATAGTTTTGTTCCTTGTTGGGTAGTTCAGACAAAGGTTATATTCAGTAGCCCTTTTATATTGTCAGGCATTGTTGCTCTGCAATGACTAATCAGAAATTTTTCCTGTATTCTCCTGTAAGATTTTTTTCTGCTGACTTATGAGGAAGGAAGTGGTTGGAGTAAATGTGAATATTTTGAAAATATTTAAGCATTGACAGAATAAAAAAGTGGACATAGGTTTTGTTTTAATTGCATTAAAAAAGATACACACAAAGATAAATAGCCCTTAAGGTTTCAAATCTGAAGTTGAATTTTTTCCTTACCTGGTAATTGATATTAATAGTGGAAATGCAGAGAGCCAGCAGCAAACCTGGGTCACTATAATGATGTTTGCTTTTGATTGCAGGGCGCTGTTTGTGAACCAAGTGGGTCTGTGCTTCATTGTGGGCAGTGCAGCAACCTGTGGCATTGTCATGTTCGCTTATTACAGCAACTGTGATCCACTGAAGTCTGGGAAAATTTCTGCCCCTGATCTGGTACTGAAGACTCTGCAGAAAAAAGAAAATTGTTACTGTTATTGGTATTGTAGTGCAGATAGGTTATGTTTTTACTGGACTTCACTCTCAGGGTTGTTAATCCACTCACATGTGTTCCATTGTCCAGAATGCAACATTTATTCAATGAAGAACAACTGAGAATAATTAATAATTTTTTCTAACACACATATATTAACTTTCCCACTATTTCCCCCACCCCCACCTCTCATCTGATGAAGTATATGGCATACTTTGTGTTGGACATATTCAAAGGTTACCCTGGCTTTCCAGGTCTTTTCCTTGCCTGTGCATACAGTGGGACCCTGAGGTATTTCACTCTTGGTTTCTCTAAACCTAACTAAACTTATATCATGTTTTCCCCTAACATTACAGAGAACCAATGGTGGAAAGTAACTACGTACATTTACTCAAATACTGTACTTAAGCATAATTTTAAAGTACTTTTATTTTATACTTCTACTCAATACATTTCAGAGGGACTACAGAGCTATTATTACTAGTTATTTTTTAGATTAAGATTAAACCTTGTTGGCCTTGTAACCTCTTACAGTAAAAGCAGTTTGTGGTTGGGGCCCCTTGTCACATTTCATGATCACGAACCTCTCAGATGGTTTTATTTAAATAGCTGGTTGAGGTTCAGAGAGGGAAACATTTCCATTATTTCACATAAAAGCATAGATTAGATTAAAATTTTAAATATTAATACAAATGTATGTACAGAACATGTTCTTTCTTCTTTCCTCCCCCTTTTTATCATCTCAGATTTATCCTGTGACCCTTTCTTCCACCACTGTAGGGAACTAATTCTAGCCCATTAAAGCCACAATGTGTAGAGTTTGAAAATGTCCAATTTTGGCAGCCTCTAGTGGTACTACCAAATATATTGTGGTACACACCTCTGCTATGTCTTACGGGCTCTATATTTGGTACAGGATCATAACAAAGTTCATAAATATATTTTCTTTAGAACTTTTAACGTAATACTTTGAATTTTCAAGATAGTAATCAACCTCATTTAAATATATTGGGGCAATCTGCCTTCCTTGTTGGCTGTGATGGTCACTAATTGAAGCAAAAAGAAAAATATTAATAGTGTGTAAACATGGCCAGTAAGCTGCTGAGGTGGGGTTACATGTCTTTTTCACAGCACAGCCTCCACAAGTATCAATGCAATGGCTGCAGTAACGATGGAGGATCTGCTGCGACCTCATTTGCTCCACATGCCCCAGAAGAAATTGATCCTCATTTCCAAAGGACTGTGTAGGTTGCTTCTCACTAAATATATCCACTTAATTGAATTGTTTTACTCTTGTATGTAGTCTTAACACCAATGTGTTTTAAAATCGGAAGGTAACCATGATATAAGACAGAAAACTGCCACTTGATTTCGACCAGTCCAGACGGTTTGGAGTGCAAATCATATTTCAATTAATTTCATCATGTTTCATTTTTCAGATCAACTCAGTAGTAGATGATACCACTTCCTGTTACATTTTGGAACCAAGTTGAATGCATTGTTCACAATTCATTATTTTAGTATTTATTTTATTTTTTTCCCTAAGCACTCCTATACGGAGTTAGTTGTATCACTGTGGCTGCTCTCTCCTCCTTCCTGGATTGGGGAGTTCTTCAGGTATAATACCTAAATATTACTATATATCATGAGATTTAATAATTTGTGCAACTCCAGGTTATTGTAAAAATGTTGCTTTAAAAGAGCTTTAAATGGAACACAACCTGCAAGTAGATTATGAAATGGTCAATTATCAACAACAAAAAAAAGTTTAATAGTTATTTGTTAGCAATAACAATTAAACAAGCCTGATACAAACCATAGTGATTACTATTTAAAAGTGTTTTGTTTGTTTCTTTACATTTATTTTACTTTATTTATTAAAACTGTAATAAATGAATAGGAATTTGATGACTTCATAAGATTTACGGTAATAAAGTCTCAGTGGGGTGTGTGGTTGCTTTTCCAGAACTGCCTTTGTCTTCTCTATTCAGGGATCGTTCACCGTCATGGGTGTGGTCAGTGGTCCATTGCTGGGGGTATTTATTTTGGGGATGTTTGTCCCAGCAACAAACAAAATGGTGAGTGGCTGGATTTGTCCTGTGGTGTACACTGTAGCTCGTTTGTTGATTGTCTTATTCAGAAAAAACTTTTTTCACAATGGACATTCCTTAAATCCTTAAGGTAAAAGGCAGTATTTTATGGTTTCCTTATTCTCTCATGTTTTTTCGCATGATATAACACAAAATGTGTAGAAAGAATTTTGTGGGGAAAACAAAAACATTGTTGGATTGGATTAGTCATATTTTCTACAGATACAAAGTAAAATTGTGGAGTTCTGGATATTTCTTTCATAGCTTCAGCTGTAAATCAAACTTAAGAAGATGCCAGCTCTCCTCTACCACTCTGTCGCCTGCTTAATATTGATGTAGCTGTAGCTTTTGTGAAAAAGCAAATTGCTACCAACACTGATTTTGTCCCAATATTGGAAACAAACCAGGACTCCTTAACAAAAAGGAATGTACCTCTGATTAGAGTATTTGTTTAAAAGCATTCAAGTAAATTCCCAATACTGTTTTATTATGAACACTTTGCGTAAGAAGGCCAAGCAGTGCTTCTATCTTTTGAGGAAGGTCGGTACTTTCCATATTAGTCATAATATCCATTGTTGAATCTGTATTTACTATAATATCGCTTTCTGATTTAAGCGTCACTGTCTAAAACCAAACAAAACCATTTAAACTCATTAACTTCACACCTCTTTGAGACAACTTTCATTGTTAGGGCAGTCAACATGAATGTCAAACACACATGAACAACCCCAACTCCGCGCCACCTTTTACCCTCGCAGATTAGTATTGTCCTGTTAACCACACAGTTTTTCAGGAAATAAGAACTCTTTTGTCCTCAGCAGTCTGTGTTATCAACAGCAAGAAAAGTTAAAGGAAATGAAAAGGAACTGCCTTCACTGACATTAGGTGTTAGTGATTTATATAATTTTGTGTTGGGTGTTTTTGAAAGAAAGTCAATCATTAGATAAGAAGATGTGTAATTTAAAAAAAAATAAATTGCTACAGAACTCTTTTTCAATATTTTACAAAAACATTTGTTTGCAGTGCTTTCACAGCTAATAATTTTTGGAGCCCTGGCACACAAAGCTACCACAAGGAACTCAAAGCCAACTCAAACTCAAAGCACCGACAAAGATCAACTCATGTGTCAAGTCCCATTTGCCTCAAAATGCCTCTAATGTTCTGTTAAAAGTTGTACTTGGTGTTTCAGGGGGCGTTCTCAGGAATATTTGTGGGCTTCTGTGTCTCTCTGTGGCTGGCTGTTGGTTCAACTCTTTACCCGCCCAGTGAGGAGACCATGGGTGTCCTGCCTAGCTACACAGGCGAGTGTGGACCCAGCAACATCACCCTGAACAGCAGCCCTAACCAGGACCAACACTCCATCTCCACCCCGCTTCACCCCGATAACCAGGGGTCAGTGAGTTCAACAAGGCCTGCACCGAAATACAACAGTTTTTCTCCCCATGTGGTTTACATTGGTAAAAGATAGAGATCAGAATCAATAATCACAATGTATCTTTACTAAAACCAATATACTTAAGGTGAGATAAGATGAATGAATAGCTGAGTAATGGGGTATTTAATATGGTGAAGTGTATAATAGCACAGAGTAGTATGACATTTAGCCTGGATTTTGTAACTGATGTACAGTATCTCACAAAAGTGAGTACACCCCTCACATTTTTGTAAATATTTGATTATATCTTTTCATGTGAAAACACTGACGAAATAACACTTTGCTACAATGTAAAGTAGTGAGTGTACAGCTTGTATAACAGTGTAAATTTGCTGTCCCCTCAAAATAACACATCACACAGCCATTAATGTCTAAACCGCTAGCAACAAAAGTGAGTTCACCCCTAAGTAAAAACCCTCTCGGGGATGGAGTTCACCAGAGCTTGACAGGTTGCTACTGTAGTCCTCTTCCACTCTTCCATGACGACATCACGGAGCTGGTGGATGTTAGAGACCTTGTGCTCCTCGACATTCCATTTGAAGATGCCCCACAGATGCTCAATAGGGTTTAGGTCTGGAGACATGCTTGGGCAGTCCATCACCTTAACCCTCAGCTTCTTTAGCAAGGCAGTGGTCATCTTGGAGGTGTGTTTGGGTTCGTTATCATGTTGGTATACTGCCCAGCGGCCCAGTCACCGAAGGGAGGGGATCGTGCTCTGCTTCAGTATGTGACAGTACATGTTGGCATTCATGGTTCCCTCAATGAACTGTAGCTCCCCAGTGGCAGCAGCACTCATGCAGCTCCACACCATGACACTCCCACCACGATGCTTGACTGTAGGCAAGACACACTTGTCTTTGTACCACCTGGTTGCCGCCATACACACTTGACACCATCTGAACCAAATAAGTTTATCTTGGTCTCATCAGACCACAGGACAGTTCCAGAAATACTTGTCCTTAGTCTGCTTGTCTTCAGCAAACTGTTAGTGGGCTTTCTTGTGCCATGTTGAACTTCCAGTGACCAGTATGAGGGAGTGTGAGAGCGAAAACACCAAATTTAACTCACCTGCTCCCCATTCAAACCTGAGACCTTGTAACACTAACGAGTCACATGACACCGGGAAGGGAGAATGGCTAACTGGGCCCAATTTGGACATTTTCACTTAGGGGTGTACTCACTTTTGTTGCCAGCGGTTTAGACATTAATGGATGTGTGATGTGTTATTTAAGAAGATATACTTTATTATTAATCCCACAATGGGGAACTCAATGTTTTGAGGGGACAGCAAATTTACACTGTTATACAAGCTGTACACTCACTGCTTTACATTGTAGCAAAGGGTAATTTCTTCAGTGTTGTCACATGAAAAGATATAATCAAATATTTACTAAAATGTGAGGGGTATACTACTTTGTGAGATACTGTAACTTTATAGAATCATAATGTTTGCTAAAATAAAGTCCTGGCATACAACTAGATGCATGTTACAGCAATAAATGTGACATTTTCCAAAATTAGGGGCCTGCTGAACTTCTACTCCATATCCTACCTCTACTTCGGTGCCATGGCGACTAGTTCGGTTGTGCTAGTTGGACTGATTGTGAGCTATGCAACAGGTAAGAAGATAAAAAGACTAGAAGACACATTATTCAAGCCAATAAAACTACACTGAGTTGCCAGTATTTTTGAAAATCTAACACCCAATGCAATCCAAGACAATTGCCGTGCAATAAGCACTTTTTATGTTCCATCTTTTATGAGACTATATCAGAAAGACTCTGTTGTCATTTTTGTCTGTTGTTATTTGTGGCAATTAATTGCATTGGAAACTGAACATATTCTGTTGTTTCTTTCTACACACAGGACCAACAAAGAAAAATCATATTAGAGAGGGTTTGTTATGGTGGGATCTGAATAAAAAGCAAGTAGATGTCCCATCCGAGCACAGAGTAAGTACAATATCACAAGCTCATGACTTTGGTGCCCTTTGTTTTATTTGTGTAAATCGACCTATAGAGTGTAGAAATGTGAAGAAGTATGAGAACAGGATCAATGGGACGAACCAACATTTTTATGAATACTGGAGAATATCTATGTATTATCTTTGGCTAGCTAACCATTGGACTTATGGGTTCACATTTTCTGTATGAAGCGTTTTTCACCTGAGACTCAGGTGAAAAATGCCATTATATAATAATGTTATATATCCACTTCGCAGTTGTGCAACACAATGTATACCAACTAAGACACTAACCCCTTTAATTTTGGAACAGATTTGTAATGGCACTACACATATAAATTTGAATTTGTTTGAAGTGTGCTGTTGCTTTTAGACTGGAACAGTATCCAGGGTGTGTCCACAGTGCATGCTGGGATAAACCTATTGTGATCACCACTTAGAGCTTGACATGTTGTATGTTTCAGTTGGAAGCATACTTATGGTATGAATGTGATGAATGGCAGATAAGAAGAAGCCTTTATCCCCACAACTACAACAGTTTCATAGCTGATCGAACTTCCATTCAGGGAGTGTGCACCTGGGTGTTATTGTTCAGTATGTGTGTGTCAGACTAACTTAATGTCCATCACTTTGATTCTTATTGTCTTTTTTTGTAGAAACACAAGGCTACAGATATGGTATCACAGATTGTGCCTTTGAAGGACCTGCATAAAGAAGATGCAAATGAAAAAGAAGAAGAAAAACAAACAGATGTTGGAAATATTAAATCACAACTCAGAGTTGAGGTGTTGGACAAGTAAACATTAAAATCCCAAATAGCACTAATGACAGTGGCATTTCCTCTCTAGTAGTAGTAAGCATATTTAGTACTAGTCTTTATTTATCCTGTTCATTTCAACTTTTAATTCTTCAAATTTACTAGGAACATTTGTGTAAAACAAAAGACCATTTAAAAAAAATCTGTCTGAGTAATGATGGCCTTTATCATTTTGCCATGGAATGTTGTGACTCTTGTGAAATCCACTCAGGTGTTTTATGAACTCCTTTAACGTTGAAAGGCTCTTTCATCAGGACATTCATTCTGGTATGTTCCATATCTGTAACAATGCACACCTGCACTTCAGCTCCTGTTAATGGATATGTGACTGGAAGAATCTGGGTTTCGTCATTCTCCACTCTGTGTTTATGTTGTTACATTATATTACCGTCCACTTAGTTACTCCTATGAATGGTTGGCTTTTTCAATGAATGTACACTCTACCAGTGCTATTGGCAGTTTTGTATAAAAATATTCAAAAAACACTTTCTCTTTGTTTTTAAGTAGGTTTTATGCACAATTGTTATAACTACAATAAATAAATATATATCCACATTAGAGGTTTTTCTGTCTGTGACTACTATGTTTGTGTAAAATCACCAGTGTACTGAAAATTGTCTATTATCGTTAGGAATGTACAGGGTCATAAATATTTTCCTGTGTGCGGGTCATGTTGGCTTTGGCTCATCAAGATAAAGTACTGGTTCAGGTGCGTTACCAGTGGGACAGGATCCAGTTTTATGAATGTGTATGTGTGAATGTGTACAATAGCTTCAGTGTTGCATCTGCGTCATTCACATCCCAGTGAGGTAGCTTTACTGTTTTTTTATTGTAAATATGGTACCTTACAGATTTTAACTAGCTTACCAAATGATAGGACCGAAAACACATACTGTGGTCGGTCAAACTGAGAATAGTGTTGCAAACATAGGTGAAGAGTAACAGGTCATTTTACTACAAATATGTGCTTGAGTATGTTATCAAACTAGTATTTAACTTAAATATGTACTTAATTTTTATTGGGTTTTTTTGTATTTTTCCCTTTCTACATGGTGAGAATTCTTTGTTACAAGATGCTCAGGTATTTGGAGAGCATCTGATGAGTGGTATAGTTTTTTTTTGTTTGTTTGTTTTTTTAAATGTTCAAACGTTTGTGACCATTACTTTTTAAAATAGGCTTAAAGAAAGCAACTTAACTTGAACCTTCGTATTTTTCTACACAAGTAAATGTACTTCATGTTGCGTTAAGGACAATAATCATACTTCTGCTCGAGTAGGACACCGTCTTTATACCACTGTGGAACGTCTTTCTTAACATTTCTCAACTTTAAAAGCCCTTACAAATGACTTAGGAATAAGAAACATTCATTATATCCTGTCATAAAGGATAT
>NC_060154.1:11542123-11627882 GCF_021292245.1 Micropterus dolomieu
TTTTCTGTCTGTGACTACTATGTTTGTGTAAAATCACCAGTGTACTGAAAATTGTCTATTATCGTTAGGAATGTACAGGGTCATAAATATTTTCCTGTGTGCGGGTCATGTTGGCTTTGGCTCATCAAGATAAAGTACTGGTTCAGGTGCGTTACCAGTGGGACAGGATCCAGTTTTATGAATGTGTATGTGTGAATGTGTACAATAGCTTCAGTGTTGCATCTGCGTCATTCACATCCCAGTGAGGTAGCTTTACTGTTTTTTTATTGTAAATATGGTACCTTACAGATTTTAACTAGCTTACCAAATGATAGGACCGAAAACACATACTGTGGTCGGTCAAACTGAGAATAGTGTTGCAAACATAGGTGAAGAGTAACAGGTCATTTTACTACAAATATGTGCTTGAGTATGTTATCAAACTAGTATTTAACTTAAATATGTACTTAATTTTTATTGGGTTTTTTTGTATTTTTCCCTTTCTACATGGTGAGAATTCTTTGTTACAAGATGCTCAGGTATTTGGAGAGCATCTGATGAGTGGTATAGTTTTTTTTTGTTTGTTTGTTTTTTTAAATGTTCAAACGTTTGTGACCATTACTTTTTAAAATAGGCTTAAAGAAAGCAACTTAACTTGAACCTTCGTATTTTTCTACACAAGTAAATGTACTTCATGTTGCGTTAAGGACAATAATCATACTTCTGCTCGAGTAGGACACCGTCTTTATACCACTGTGGAACGTCTTTCTTAACATTTCTCAACTTTAAAAGCCCTTACAAATGACTTAGGAATAAGAAACATTCATTATATCCTGTCATAAAGGATATTATGCTTGTACATTTTTAAAGTTTAGTGTATACTGACACCTGCTGATGATTGTGTGTCACTTCAAAATTCTGACGTTACACATGTGGCTGCCACACATCCGTTATGGCTGCCACATCCATAACCAATGAGTACAAAAGCACTTCATATCACATGATGATCATTTATTGCAATTTCTTAATCTTTCACCCATTCTCACTATACAAAAGTAAGCATAACAATTCCAGACACCCCATCTTCCAGAATAATTTGGTAGGACTAAACTGAAGGTATGTTTTTATGATACTGCGGGATCGTGCTTCCGTGCACATTGGTCCTCAGTCCCTCAACCACCTCCATGTTGCGTCTGCTTCTCTCCAGCCCGGCGCTTCACCACTCATCTGCGGCCCTGTTGGAGTCCTCGTCCGCTACAGCACAGTCCAGGCGCTGAACACCGGGAAGCGCCAGGTCCCTTTCGTTAAGCTTCTCCAGAAACGAGGAGAGCAGTCGTTTGTTTAAATGGTCCGTCAGGGTCCTTTCCTCTTCAACCCGCTCCTTGGAGACATTTCCACCCGACTCCACTTCTTCCGCTTCAGTGTCCGCGCCGAGCTGAGGAGGGGCCGACCGGTGGTTCAAGGACAAGCCGTTCGACTGCTCGTCCTCCCCGGATTGCTGCTCCGTGCTGCTCCCGGCGTCCGCCCCAGATTCCGTCTCCATCTGTGATATTAAAGTGGTTTGCAGGGCGGCATTCTCCAGCTCTTTCAGGCGTTTACTGTGGAGGCCGCAGGCACGAGGCTCATTTCCAGTCGGGTTGTTGTTGTTGTGTAGTGGCTCACCAGTTTGCGCCATCATGCTCTGCGTCAAGAGTGCAGCCCATAGACATGAACGACTTCTGTGGCGCAGACTGAGAAGTGTCGCCTCCCAGTGGGCACCAATATTACTGCACCATTAAAATGTGATATGTTTTATCCTTTTATTTTGCGCTAATATTATCTTGTATACAAAAATATATAATAAAAAAAAAAAAAAAAAAAAAAATCACATTTTGAAACTCAAGACAGTACTTTGGGGGCTCCGAACAAATCTGTAATCTAACATTTTTACTTATGTTTGGGCACTTTAGGAAGTGGCTTTACAGCAAAACGTTACAAACACACATTTTTTAAAAACTGTCAGAATCAGAAGTGGCTTTATTACCAAATAAATTTTACACATAAGGAATTTGCTTTGGTGACAAGATGCGTAACAATACAGCAGGTTACCCAGCAAGCAATAGCCGTCATTTCACTGTCTAGGTTTACTTTAGACCTGATTAAGTCCGGCTATGAGTAACCCACTTCTAGCCACAATAACTTTACATGACGTTTTTCCCAAAATAACTTATTTAGCCCACCTAGCGAAATAGAGGCAATCAGTGGTCTAATATCAACGGCTTGGCTATAGCCCTGATTCAGACCAAATTGGTTACATGTAGTTTTCACCCATGCAGCTGTTGAGGTGTGCGACATCATATTATCAAATGCAAGTAAACTTTTCAAACATTTAAAGGTGGTATTATGCTCATTTTCAGGTTCAAAATCTTATTTAGAGGTTGTACCAGAACAGGTTTACATGGTTTAATTTTGAAAAAACACCATATTTTTCTCATACTGCACATTGCTGCAGCTCCTCTTTTCACCTTATGTGTTTTACCTCCGCTCTTGAGCTACAGAGTGATGCATCTTACTTGTACAAAATCTTTGTTGGGAGTTGCACATGCGCAGTTGCCAGGTAAGGACTACTAGCCAATCGGAAGCAGAGAAGGGCGGGTTGTAAGAAACAAGGTAGTGTGATCCAAATCAAAGCCGCTTCAGACTGCGACCGTAACCTAGCAGGTTACTCAACCACACAATAACATTGTTCCACATCTTACCATAAACCACTACAAAAGTCACCATATTTCAACTAAATTTTACATAAAAATTGGCCAAATAATTTGAACGTTTGCTCAGTAGCTTTCACATCTGGTGTAACATTAGCATTATAGTTTAGCTGTGTTAGCCAACATTTACGACAACTCCACACTTTAACAGTCTGTGAAGTTACATTGCCGTATTTATTTTAAAATATAATTCACAACCAATAAAGCATACTTACAGGTTCTGATTGTGAATTTCCAGGCCCAAACAGAGTCGGAGTTGCATCGTCTTTTAGGACTAAACGTTGAACTGTTGCCGGTGTTCTGATGATCTATGCTGCCTTGCCGAAAAATGGTACCATAGCGCAAATCGATAGACTCGACTCTACTCGGCCCTGCTCCGTTTTCCATTGCAGGTAGTACCCAGAGATAGTACGTAGCTTGTCGTCATAGCGACGCCACACACAACTGCCACGACATAATGATCAATGCGACACACACACCAGCGATCCACACAGCTTTCTCTTTTTTTAAGTTAAAACGTTTCAAAATTACTCAGAATGTAAAGACAGATAAGCGGTATGAAAACCTTCCAGCTGTGTTTTCCTCTGCCGTTGTTGCTGCAGCGGTAGGTATGACGGTGGGAGCAGAGGGCTCTGTGAGCGGGCGGCTGGCCGGCCTCACACGCTCCTCCCACAGTTTGGCACAGGCATCCCACGCAGCCACTTGCGGAGCTCCTCAACTCCGTTCCGCTATCACTTCTCGTAAAACTGTCAATATTCGAAATCTACTTCTCAGAAGTGGATTTAGTGATGAAATTCCATACGAAAACTGTAAAATAGAAAACTTTCTGTTGCTGGCCTCTGTCTGGCGCACGAAATGATGATGCAGTGAATAGTGAATATTCTCTCTGACCAATAAGCAGTCTGTCGTGCTTTCAGTTACATTTTAGTATCCCTCAGCTCGCTTGGAACCTCGATGTAGGTGAGGTGATGCGAAAAAAAGTACCTGGATGCAGGTACAGGTGCAACATTTCTACAATGGAAAACCAAACAAAGGCGAGTCGAGCCAAAGAGCCTCCGCTCAGACTAGCTTGGTTTGAGGGCGTGCCTGACCTTTATGAAGCGTTTTCATTGTGACGTCACAAGTAAAGGAAGTGAAGGGCTGGACTACAAATGAGCTGTTTTCAAGCGGTTCAGAGCAGAGTTTTCTGTGGGAGATGGGAACTCCCTTTGGGCTGGACTTTGGGCCAAATAGCATAATACCACCTCTTTATTTGCGCTCCGGGAAGTGAGGATCGATGAGTAATCTCTGAGGAGCTATGAGCGAGGATACACCAGTGCATCCTTCGCGGAAGTCTTTTACTGACCGACACGCCCCCTTACTGGGTAGCTGTTATATTGATTGGACACTGTGGCTGATCGGACTGATCTGATTCATCATGACAGATAACATTAAACTCAAGTGTATCACTGCAAAGAGTTGGTTTTATTCTATGATTCACTTAAAATCTTCATAGTAGGTCTGAACAACAAAAGCCCTACACACAACTTTCTTCACTTAGGCCTATTAGAAAGATTTTCTTTTTCTTTTATTTCTCCCTTCAACTTTTATTATGGAGACAATTAAAGTCAGTCGGAGAGTCTGTCAGCAAGAAACATGTTTTACATCATTTATCTAATTTCTATTCAGTCACATGTGAGGCCGCTCATTCCTGTGTTTAGTCAAATAAACAACAATAGCCTAAATAGTAAACTTAGCCTAAGGAGTCGGACTTGTAACAAAACTGCACTGAAGTCTTTAATGAAGCAATCAAAGGAAAATAAAGCCGCTCATCCAGCCGATCTCACCTACTGCATCTGATGGAAGCAGGGGGCGGCTGCGCGAGTATAATCAGCTGATGAAAGTATGAATGAAAGCCACTGCGGTAAAAAAAAACCAAAAAAAACCTAAAACGTCGGTTTTATATGATGGCGCGCAGTGATCGATTGGCGAGGAGTGATGTGACTTGCAAATAAATTGTATTCAGTAGTGTTAAAGGACAGGGACGTGCACAGACATTTTGGTGAGCATGGGCTCAAGTGAAAAAAAGGGCATTTTTTTAAACAAGACAAATATATTAACTCAACAGCATTTTTACTTTTCTACAAAATATCAGTTCACACAGAGATCCACGGTCTTCTTTAGTATTCACTAGGTTTATCACAGGAGCAGGCGACAACAAAGGGAACTATGCCACAATGTACATGTTTTCTATGCCACTAGTTTCAAGTATATATTTAGAATAAATGACAGTTTCATTAATAATTTGTTTATTTTTCACACATTAAATTGTTTCAATTATTTTGGTGTTATTGGAATACATAATACTTCACATAAATCTTCACACTAAACTGTGTCATTGGGCTGCAGGCATAATTAAAATGTTATTTAAATACTTTTACTTTTTGTTTCACAAGCAAGATGCCAAATGAGTAAAGGTAACCTTCAGCTTCACACAGCCAAGCAACAGAATACTGAATTGCCTGAATACATTAATGTATTGATCAAATACTTTATTATTGCTATTACATTACATTTACCATGCACATGCACACACACACACACACACACACACACACAATTACTGATGGTGACATGGACTTAGTTTCACATTTGAGGGAGGGCTGTCAGTATATGTAAAGATCTATCAGCATACAACAAACTAATAGATTAGATATCTATGAAGATTCTCAGTCATCCAGGTCATAGTTATCCAACGAAGGTTAAAATCAAGGGTTTCCCTGCCAGTCAGTCAGAACTGAAGAAGTCCTTTGGATGAGGGACGAAACGTCTTCCAGTATCTTCAACCAAGTCCAGTTGCCCTTGATTTTAACCTTCGTTGGATAATAGAATAGATAGTTATTAGATGACTGGCCTACCATCGAAACTATGAAGTTACTCTTTAAGGCACTTTTTTCATGGTGGTCAGTTTTGAGACTTTGGTCTATTTTGCTTCCATGTCTTCTTTTACTCTAATGGAAATAAAACTTCAAGAATACACCTTTAGATGGTGTTGGTTTTAAGCCTAATACCCTCGGTCTATTTGCATCTATAGATTTCTTCTATATTAACCAAAACAAGTTAATCTGCACATTTACACAGCACATTTCAGAGGAAAATACTCTTGATGTAAGTCATTAACTGGGGAAGTTCTGTGGTGATATACTTTAGTTATTTTCTTTATCCCATTTACCTGCAGTGACTTGTCAAATGTGTGCAAATTGGCGCATTTTAATTAGTTAACGCCTAATTTGCATATCAATATGGCGATTGTGATGACGTTATTAGACACAAATGTTACTGTGTTCACCAGTAGTGTCTCCATCAGTACATTAGGTTGTATGGCCATGAGATATTGCCTTAGCTAAACTTCAGCTGACATATTACATTAGCTCAGCTCATGAGTCATGCGTTAGCAAGACATAGGCCTAGGCCTATATTGTCTTTTGTCTTTTGTTTAATTAGCGGTAAACTCGAGGCACTGGTAGTTTAGTCTTTTGTTCAACAAAAACACTGCTGGGAGAGAAGCTGGAGGGGCTGCTGTCTGTCTGTGTGCTGCGCTCTGGTTGCGCAGTGAGATGCGGAGGGAGCGAGAAGGAGAGAGAGAGAGAGAGAGAGAGAGGGCATCGGAACTCCAAAGTCTCATCTTCCGACCTGATAGCCTATTTAGATTTTTCCCCCAATAAAAATATTTGTTTACAAACAGGAATAAATATACTGTATATTCATTTATTAAAAAAAACAAAAAAACAAGCATCCCATAAAAAAAGGGCACTTTCTCTTGAGGAAGAAAAAGGGCAGGTGCTGAAACCCCTTTTGATGTCTATCATGTGTGCACGTGCCTGTTAAAGGATATCTGAAGAGGAAATAAACGCAAAGCCTAAAACTGAGCGTCGACTTTGATATGAGTTAGGCCACATCATTTAAATTTCCCTGAAACATTTAGCCTAATGAATCCCAAGACAGCATGAACATATTCTGGGTTATTCAATAACGAATTCACAATCAGAATCAATAAATATAAATGCAGATAATATAGCCTAAGCATTGTGCCTGTAGAAATGATCCTGTACCTCTGAGCAGGACACAGGGCCTATAGTTGGCCTAACCTATAGGCCTAATTATTGATTTGCAAGTGTTTGGTAACAGTTAGAGAGAATCATGCTGCTCTGCACTGATAACTGAGACTTTATTAGTATCAGAAAAGTGCATGTGTGCAGACACAAACTTCATCAAAAGTGTGTAGGCGTACAGCCAGCTGATCAGCTGTGATCAGCTGCCGCCGTCATCACAAACTGACTTCGCTTCACGTGACGCTTCAGAGGAAAGGACGTCTCATGTCCCTAAAAACACATTTCCTCATCCCTTCTCTCCTGGCTTGGTTTCCTTCAAAGATGCAAGTGATGGAAACGTGGATGCAATTAAGAGACTTGAGAAGCACCCCAGATCTGGCGATAAACATATACGCCATTTATAAACTAGGGATACGTTACGATTTCGGCCTTTCAGCGAGTAACGGGCGGGAGTTTACTGCAAACACTGGAAGCCAAAAGGCATTTACTTTGGTCTTGTAAGTATCTGTGTCTTTGTTTGACATGTCTTCATTATTTATCTAGGCCTACATTATTTGTTAAGGTGTAGGAACCGTGACATTTCAGCGGGTAACAGTGTAGAGTAAGGCACGAAGGTTGTGGTTAGCTTAACATGCTGCATGCAAGTATAACTTAACGTTACTTCATGATACCCACAGGTTTCCTCCTGCCCTTAAAAACTCCTACATTAGGCCTATATTATCTGAATTCAGAGGGGGTGAACATGAAACATGTAATTTGTTATGAAAGCCACACATATTTTACTCACTAGATGATTATGATATGAAAATATGAGTTTTGGACTTTTGACACTAATACAACACTAATTTATTTTTAATTATTTTACTTTAATTAGAATGATGATTAGAAATATACTGTATGTTTTCATTCAAAATAATTTGTTGATAGTAACGTTAGTCATGTCTTATGGGAAAACAGTGAACATAGTCACTTATAATGTTTACTTATATTCATATTCTTACATATTCAACAGTTCTGGATCCCATTTACCCCAGAGACTGGCGCCAACCCAGAGACCTGCATCAAGTAGCAGCTTAGATGAAGATCTAGATTTGGATGTAGCCAAACCCATTTATTTTGTACTTATTTATGTTTTTATTACTGCATGTTGTTAAAATTGTTTTTCACACACGCACACACACATATAAATATATATATAAACTGTTTTGTATTTATAATAATATTTTATCAATAATTTCTTTATATTTTCATCATGTTGTATTATGTTGTCTATGTTGTAATCCTTTTTCTTAATAAAATCTTTATATTTAATTTGTTTCCTGGGCTATGTTTAGATGTCTATTAACTTTTCACTGACAGCCCAAATTCAGCCCTGTTTTAGCCTAGACGTCTGTGCTCTGTTTTGACATCTATTAGACGCCTTTTAACTGTGAAATTGCTTGCTGGGCATAAACCTAGACAGTGGTGGAAGTATGGAGATCCTTTACCTAAGTGAAAGTACTAATGTAAAAAAAGTACACTGTAAAGACAATCTTTTACAAGTAAATGTTTTACTGTTTTATATATAAAATCTTCAAATGTGTGAAGGTGGACTAAAACGATAAAAATAGTTGCAAAAATGAATTTCTGTCAAAGCTTAAAGCTGTCAGATAAATGTTGTATAGTAAAAAAAAAAAAAAAAAGTCCAATATCTCTCTTTGAGATGTAGTGGAGTAGAAGTAGAAAGTGGCATGAAAAGAAAATACTCAAAGTAGCCTATAAATACCTCTAGTTTTTGAAATGTTAGGTACTGTACATTTTTACACCAAAAAGGAATAATGACACTTAAACACTGTGTACACGCATGTGTAATCCATCAAGTTTATTAAAGTCAATTTATCAATCAATATACCCACATCGTCATCAGAAATAAAATGCAGATGTTCCTGCAGCCGCTGTACTGAAAAGGTCTTCGCTCTTCTTTCGCGCTTCTTTTTGACTGCGTTGAGCTTCCGTAGAACAAATAATTGGTTTCCATAGAGGCGAAATAACGCCTAGTAGCTCGGATACAACAACGACAGGTAAAAAATCCCACCGTAAATACGTTTGCTAACCGCTAATCAGGAAGTTCAGAAAAACCTTCTCTTTTATTAACAGACTGACATGTAAACCATCGGTGAGACCAAGCGTTAGCGTTTTTCCAACTTCCAACTAGCCATAAGCTAGCTCGCTAGGGTATGTTGTGACAACTCTGCTACGGTAACGTTTGTTAAACTGACATTACATTAACACGCTCGATTGCTGGTTAAACATGCAGTGTCTGACACTGAACAATGACTATTATATCACACTAAGGATTTGTTTTAGCTTCCCCAAAATGGTGACGGAGGTCAGAATTTAATGTCCAGTCAAGTCAACTGTATTCCGTTCATATAACGTTAACGTTAGCCCAAAATCAGAGATTTGTCTCTGAGGACTTTACAGTTTAGTCAACAAAACTTCGACGCCCTCGAGCCTTATCTTCGACCAGCTGTCCAAGACAAATTGATGTGTAGTATCAGTAGCTATGTTTTATGTAAAAACGACTTCTCTCCTTCGCTACTAGAGGTCGAACCAGCGCATGTTTAGCTGTACGGTGCTGGCAGGTCAAAATGTCCTTCAGAGACTTAAGACGTAAGTAATGGACAGCACCTGCTCCCCATTGTATGTAATAAATAGCATATCACATCACTAAGACATCTGTGTTGTGTGTCCATATGCATGTTGGTAATTGGAGTTGCATTTAATGTGACAGATTTCACAGAAATGATGAGGGCCTTGGGCTACCCCCGTTTGATATCTATGGAGAACTTCAGAACACCCAACTTCACTTTAGTGGCAGAGATCCTAATATGGCTTGTAAAGAGGTATGCTTGAGTTTCACAAATTCCACATTCATCAAGTTTAAACAATCCAATCCAAAAATCTGTGATGGTTTTTTGCACCAGTAACTTTTCTCCTTAGATGTAACCAGCAAAATATTTGTTTCCTGTAGACTGTTTGCACACTTATTACATTAATTCAATTTCATTATGTGCAACTTCCCAGGATGGAGTGAAGGTCACTTTTCAGTTCAATATATTTACATTTGCTAACTCTGGAAGCAAATCCCAGTATCTTGTGTACTTTTGACCCGTGCTTTGTTTTCTGCCTCCCCTGGTTTGGATCAGATATGCAGATTATATATATATCAGATTATGTTTAGACACATCATGTATATAATGGAGAATACTGTGATGTATTTTGCTCTTTGTCTTTTGCTCCCTATCCCTCTCTTTCACCATACCATGTAGATATGAGCCTCAGATGGATATTCCCACTGATGTTGATACAGAGTCAGACAGAATATTCTTCATCAAGGCCGTGGCCCAGTTCATGGTGACGTCTTCTCTATTTATACAGAATGTACAGATTACTTGTGGCTATTGAAGACCTTCTGGTAGTCAGTCTGTGTTAACCAGTGTCTAACGGGGTTGCAGATAACAAAAGCTCACATTAAGCTGAACACCAAGCGTCTCTACCAGGCTGATGGCTATGCAGTGAAAGAGATGTTGAAGATCACCTCAGTGTTGTACAGCGCTATGAAGACCAAGCAAATGGCTCTAGGAGACCGTATCGAGGAGGACAACAGCAAGTTCAAGTTTGACCTCGGCTCACGGGTGAGATGCAATTTAAAAAAAAAAAAAAAAAAATCGAGTCGTTTTTGGAGACTAAAACAGATAAAATAAAGCAAAGTGCAATTGAGCGGATGTGACTGTGCTCTGCATTCAGGTTAGTTTTATCAACCTTTGTTGTTTTACTTGATTTGAACAACATGTAGTTGGTCACTGTAAGTCTAATGCACATGTCCACACTATTTTAAAATCTGAGTAGTCAATGTCTGACACCATATATTATTTAATATCCTGATGCTTTTTTCTTTGCATAATATGATGATATAATTAACTTTTTCCAGATTTCTATCCAATTTCATGTTTGCGGTTTCCCTTCTTTTTTAAATCACTTTTATCAAATCGTAGGTAGAAGAGAAAACTGTGTTGCTGTTTACGTCTCACTCTTTCTTCACTTTAGATTTCAGAGCTTAAAACAGCTCGGCAGCTGGCATCCGAGGTCACATCTAAAGGAGCATCTCTGTATGATTTGCTGGGAAAAGAGGTGGAACTAAGGGTGAGGGAAAACACAGATATTAACATACACACATACTGGTTTCCATTTTCCTTGATCTTGAGTCCCCACAATTCTTGACAGTTAAAAAAAAAAAAAGTTAATGTAAAATGTTTTTGTAAGGTCAAAATTCAGAAATGCCAAATTGTATACAGTGAGATACCATAAAACTTCAATTAATAGCCCCAACTTTTATTTACTTCAATCACTAAACTCACTGTGCCTATATTTGGATCAGGCCTTTAATTCCTTACTCACAAAACTCTTGCTCAGCTAAGATGGGAAATAGGCTATTATGACATTGTTTATTTCCACCAGAATGAATTTTGCTTGTATAAAAATTTGGCTATCGGATAACATATCCATTATGAATCATTAATTTGATCTAGCTCTGAGAGGCAGCGCGTCTCGGCCAACCTCCTGCACACACAGAGAGAGAGAGAGACTACAGAAGAAGGGATGAAACCAAGAGTTACCGTAGTTATTTCAACTTGGATTAGTTTTTATTAAAAAAAAGATTTTATTTATTTATTTTTTATTATTGGTGGACCCTTAAGGTCTAAAATCATCAAGCAGTGGACACATATTAGGACTTAATGACTGCTTTAAAGGTATCATTGATAATAAAATGTTTCCATAAAATGAACTGAACGATTAAATTATTGAGAATCTAACTGATGTACGATGTGTAGCATGTCCATATTAACAAAAGTTTAAATATTTATATTTGTATGTGTGATATAACCCAGTGGGCTTTAAGAGCCTTTATGCATCCAGAGAACTTAAAAACTAAAAATTAGACCAGGTGTCTCATTCAGACCTGTGTTCATTTGTCAACAAGTAGCCACACCAGGCTAGTGAAAGGGTCAGGCGTCTACTTGGCTTCTAGGCTTTTAATTGAAATTTTATGGTACGTGTTTTAAGACACAATGTAATGTTTTGTAATGATTTCAGAAGTTTGAATTATTATTATTTATTTTTATTTTCTTAATTAAACATCTTTCTTCAAGACCAATCTGCCATAAAACTGCCTGGCCATTGATTAACTTTTGAACCTTAAGCTATTCTGCTGTAAGTGCAGATCAGACATTAACAGCAGGACAGTTGTAATACAGACATTACATTAAAGACATTAGTGACACTGATGCAGGGAATTTCTCTGCTGTCTTTTTTTTAATGTCCTCCCAGGAAATGAGAACTGCGGCCATTGCCAGACCTCTGGAGGTCAATGAGACTGAAAAGGCCCTGAAAGCTGCCATCAAGGAGGTTTTGGTATGTACTGATCCTGATAGTCCTCATTTTTTTTTTAAATCACACAGGACCTGTTTTTATCTATGAAATGACACTGATTATGCCACCACGCCTTTGTTTTTGTTGTCAAGGAAAGTGTGGAGAAGACCAAAGACATGCTGAGTAATGTTGTTTCTGATGAAACCAGTCTGGACAATAAGATAGAAAAGAAGAAGCAGGACCTGGAGAGGAATCGGAAGAGGCTCCAGACTCTGCAGAGTGTCAGGTCAGTCCAAAGGGACAGGTAGCATACAGACAAAAGGACAGGATTAACTTAAAACTTGAATTTGATCTGAATTATTTGCACTGATTGCTCCAAATGTTTGTCATCCAAGTTGTGTTTTTTTTTAAGCTTTTAGGCATCTTAAAGTTTTCTTTCTTGGACTTGCAGCAAGATTTTAAACAAAACTTTGACTTTTATCACCCGCTTGTAAGTGCTTGTTTTTTTGTTCCTCCCTCAATCTTTTAGGCCCGCCTTCATGGATGAATATGAGAAGATAGAGGAAGACCTACAGAAGCAATATGACACGTATGTAGAGAAGTTCAGGAACCTTTGCTTCCTGGAGTCTCAGCTGGATGAATACCATAGACTGGAGCAGGAGAGATTTGAGGTGTGTGTGTGTGTGTGTGTGTGTGTGTGTGTGTGTGTGTGTGTGTGTGTGTGTGTGTGTGTGTGTGTGTGTGTGTGTGTGTGTGTGTGTGTTTTATAGAATGACTTCTTATGGAACTGCTTGTATGTAACCAACTTTTACATATTTTAACTTAAACATGTAACTGAATGGAAAAAGTGTTTGTCCTTTTTTTCCACTGCAGGAGGCTGAGAACACACTGAGGATGATGCAGCACAAACTGAGGGAGGAGGAGAGGGATCTGATGAGGAGTTCCTGTGAGACAACCAATTACACACACACACACACACACACTGTGAACGCAAAAGCAATACTCGCATAATCCCGACCCCTTTTAATTATTTCACGCACGGGTTTCATATGTTTTCTGCAGTGAAAGATGAGGATTCCGATATGGACGTCCCAGAGGACGAAGGTACAGACAGCGACATGGAAGAATGTCGACCATCTAAGCCACGGCCCACACGAAACGGCATTGTGGCAGGTACACAGAAAAGAGACATAGCTTTGTTATGATCAACTGTTATTTGCTTGGGGAAAATGATAAGACTAAGATGATCTCCATTATGTTCTGCTTTCCATGATTCTGATCTCAGTCCATTAAAACTTATCAAAAGTAACATAATTTAGCAACCCACTTTTATTTAAATTGATTGTTGCCTCTTTTTGCACCATAGGACGAGGAGCTCGATTCATCGGGAACATGCAGGGTGGTGATAGTGATGAGGTTAGTACTGTCATAGCAACATCAGCACAAGATTCCTTATTTTTTTGATGCAGCAAGCATCTCTTCATTTTGTGTGCTACAATTTGGAAAATGTAAAGACTTTCTTTGCTGATTTTTCTCTCAGTGGTCTTAGATGGCGCTCTTTGTGCTGTCTCTCTCGCTACAGGATGACATGCTGCTTACTTTTCTGTCAGTTTTAGTGTCACGTACATCAGCTCTGATCAGTTTCACATCCCCTTTGGATTTCCATCTTGTACTCTTTTCTGTATCTTACGTTTCTCTGTCACTCATTGTATTTCAAAAGCCCGCTTTAGCTGTTGCCAGAGGGTCAAACCCTCATGCAAAAAAACAACGGAAAGGAAAGGTTTGTGCAGGACCAGGCTCTAGTTCACCACTTGTTCTTCTGTGTGTTTAAAGGAAAAATCCATTCTCAAATTCTCTGACACGTTAGGGGTTGTTAGCACAGGACAAGGAGTGGATCCTCATCAGTTGCATGAGTACCACATATCCTCACAAAAATAACTGTCGGGAGTGCAGGTGCAGGGGGAGAACAGGTGACAAGGTGGAGAAGAAGTATGCCTAAAGCTGGCAGACCTGCTGCACTGGTTTTGGCATATTGTCTGTTTTCACTGTGAGCTACACAGTGATTTCAAGGTTGATTTTAAGTACACAGATCTCTAGTGCATATGACTATTTTTTGCATCAAACACCACTTCATTGCATTCTGCTCCATTGATGCATCTATGGGTGTAACATTTTTATATTTCTGTTTCTTCTATAATGCCTGTATTATTTTTTTAAAACATTGGTGCAGACGTTTTTAACAGTGTTGGCGTGTTTGGAATGGATTTTTCCTTTTAAATTAGGTAAATGGTCCCAGTAGATGTCTGGTTACAGGTGGACTTATCCCACTGGACATGTGAGGTGACTCAGTGATTAGATCCTTCTGTTTTAATTGATGTTATTGTAAGACATTAGCTAATTCAGTGTTTTGTTAAAATGAAAGCATGGCCCTCCCTGTTGTAGCTGCACATTGTGTGTAGAATAAATGACCAGTAAAAGGAAAGTTGACATATTTACTCATTTCACTGAAACTATGAGCTTTCGGTTATTGTCGTAATTAAATGTCCCTGCTTGCTTACTGTTTCAGACTGAAGACAGCGAGATTGATGTGGATGAGGATGACGAGGAAGAGGAGGAAGGAGAGGAGGATGAGGAGGAGGAGAGCAAGGATTTGGAGGATGAGAGTGTGGAGGGCCCGGTATCCAGGGGTGCTCGCCCCTCCAGGGGGGGCATTAGACCTCCTCTGCTCGAGGAGAGCGACAATGACTTCTGACTGAAGAGCACACACACACACTCACACATACAGATGAGCTCCAGCTGTTTCTGTATCTCTGTTCAGATTAAACCATTTTGTTACTTAAAATATGCATTAAAAATGATGTTCCATCGTGTTGTTATTGCAACATAAAGCATCAATATAGTTCTACTTTTGAATGTTTGTGTAAACTGTTACCTTAATAAAATATTAACAATTTAATATCTCTTCTGTGTCCCTTGACTCAAGTATGACAGCAGCGTAAAATGTTATTGTCCTTTAGAGTTAATCAGTCATATATTGAAGTATTTACATTTTGTGCAATTTTATACTTTATACTCCACTATGATTTGAGAGGAAAACACTCCACTTTGGCATTTAGATAAACACAATGTGGTCAGCTTTTAAATTTGTATCTAAATGAGATATATATTTTCTTTGACATAAAAGAAATTCGTTGTTTTATACTGAAAATGAGTTTTAGAGCTATTTAAAATGTAAAACATCAAGAATATTTAACTTGACATATACTTTGCTGTTGCAGTGTAGAAGATTTGCAGTACTTTGTTGTTAATAGGAACACTTAAGGTACATTAAACAGAAATTCTCTAGAATAATTGACTTCGTAATTAACGACAGGTTAGGCTACGATAAGGCAAGATGTGTTCAAAAATCGGGATAGGAATTACGATACACCTCAAGCTGTCTATGACATATTTAATCTTTGCCAACCACAATTGTTACACTCTGTAAAAAAAAAAAAAAAAAAGAAAATGACTAAATAGAAGAAATTCACATTTCTTGATTTCTAAGTATAACTAAGTAGTATTTACCCAAAAGGGTTAGAAGTAGGCTACAGTGATTGATGTCCTCTAAAATGTAGTGGTGTAAAAAAAACTGAAACAAAGACAGAAGCTACGTCATCAGAGTGCGCGCTGGTTTCAGAGAGGAGGTGGCAGATGCCTCTTCGAAACAACAGTCAATTGTCGTCTACTTACGAACTGTTTTTCCTCTCATACTGGTATGAAACCATGTTTATACTTGAACGTTTGTGGATTGTGATAGCTATGCTCTTAAGTAAGTTTCGGCAACGTTAAATAGTGAGTGTCCGGCTCTTTGACAAACATACCAGTCTTGTTTATCAGGCTAACATCAGCTAGCCATAGCTAACTAGCTACACTGACAAGTAAAACTGCTGTAGTTTATTATAAAACATTTTTTTATAATATGCACTTATAGCTTAGTTAACCTCCTCTTTGCCAACGTTTTTTCTAACACGCATTTTCAAACTGATGCTTTGTTATTATGGTAACCATCTAACAAGAACAACTGGCATGCGTTAATTTAACGTTGCTTTATTTACACATTAACGTTAACGAAATTATTTAGGTGCCTTTTGATTACTACTTAAAGTTACTCATCTTTCTCAAAAGAGCGGCTGCACATTACTCATAATATAAACACTGCAAGTTGAGCAATCATAGTTAAATACATAGGTGATAAAGACCAAAAAGAAAAGTCTTTAGCCTACCACTTTGACATAAATGTAATTTCATGTAGGGTTTTGCATCAATGTAGGTATTGGCATGGTTAAATTATATTTAAAACTGGCTATCAGCCTTGAAAAAACTTGTTAGTAAAACTCTTCTGATTGGTCTCTTGTATTTCCTTGTCACTCAGCTGAAGAGCAGCGGTTGAGATGCCAAAGAAGTTCCAGGGCGAGAACTCTAAGGCGGCCACTGCCAGAGCCCGCAAGGCCGAGGCCAAGGCAGTGGAAGACGCCCGCAAAAAGCAGCAGGAAGAAGATGCTCTGTGGCAGGAAACTGACAAACATGTACTCAAGAAAGGGCAGAGAAAGGTGAGCTGTCCCTCTGGTGTGGGGTCATGTTCAAATTTGGGAAATTTCATAGTTGTGCTGCTCACTTTGGCTTCAACTGTTAGCTCTTTTAAAGAAGTTCCCTCACTTTGATACTTATTTTGCTACTTCTTGGATTATGGCGTGTACATATAATGTATAATAACAATAATAAAATGAAGTCTCTGTTTTTGATCTTGTCACACACCCATAGTCTAGATGGGAAAAAAAGGTTTAATTGTTCCTAGTGGGACATTTGGCTGTTGTATTAGTAAGCAAAACCGTGGATTTGGTGAAACGTTACACCCCTAGCTATAATACATGTACACACAGCACAAACCTCTGATGAAACAGCTTTCTGCTGTTGCAGGATGACAGGGAGAAGAAGAGGCTTGAGCTTCTAGAGAGGAAAAAGGAAAACCAGAGACTTCTTGATGAGGAGAGTGCTAGGCTGAGAGGCAAATCCCAGAAGGAAGCTGGATCTGGTGGAAAAGTTACTCGTGCACAAATTGAGGAGATACTTGAGAATGAACAGCAGCAACATGACAAGGAGCAGCTCAAGCCAAAAGGTAAAGTTTTGGTTGAAGATGACAAAGTACGCTGGTTAGAATTAAGATGGAACTTCAGTGGAGATCAGATACAATCCAGCAGCATCGTGTTTTGAGAATCAAAATAAAATTTCTTTACAATGACACAACCTCTGTCATGTTTCAAATAAAATTTCTTCTCACAGAAAAGAGCCACCTGGAGATTCCACTGGAGGAGAACGTGAACAGAATTATCCCTGAAGAAGGAACTGTGGAAGCCAGAACAATAGAAGATGCCATCGCTGTGCTCAGGTATAAATCATTTCTAAGGGCTATGGAACAGCAATGATGACTTGTGAATGTTAACAAACAATCATTACATCCTCTCATCCTGTCTCCCTTGTCTCCAGCACGGGGCCTGAGGATCTGGACCAACACCCGGAGCGGAGGATGAAGGCAGCATTTGCTGCTTATGAGGAAGCCAGCATGCCTCGCCTAAAAATGGAAAACCCCAACATGAGGTTGTCGCAGCTGAAGCAACTGTTGAAGAAAGAGTGGATGAAGGCGCCAGAGAACCCCTTGAACCAACGTTTTGCCACTTACAACTTAAAGTGAATGCACTCCTTCCCCCTCATATCTCCATTTGAAAAATGTCTGCCTATGCACATTGGAGAAAAGTTGAATACTTAAAAAATGAGTGTTGCTGACGATAGCTTCACCATTACCCGCCCAGAAACCAGAGGACTCGGCTTTGTTGTTCCATAAATTAGCAGAGAGAAGCTCATTTTCCTCTTTCAAGGTCACAACTGATATCATATCTGTGCACATGGCCTAATGATGCACTTCAGCATCGAATAAATTGAATTACTTTTTTTTAGCACTTCTGGGGAGGTGGGAAGCCTGATGTTTTGAGAGTAACTTATTAAAAGTTCACCACTCGATCATCAACATCTCTTGTTGCTTTTTAATGCCAGACTTCTCTCTTGATGTTACATGAAGGCACATAAATCAAGTCACACACTGAAGTCAAACATTTTTGCCAGCTGCTGCTGCTGTGCAATGCTTTTTCTGAAGAGAAGATGGAGTTACAGAGTTTAAGCTTTACTTTTCATTCATGGAGAACGTTGAATATAGTTTTGTGTCCAGGGTTTAAAAAAAAAGCTCACCAGCAAAAATTGTGGTATATTTAAAATTGCTGTGGCTGAAAATTACTTGTTTCCTTTTAGTTATTTTGACAAGTAACCAGTTTCTTTGAAGGAGCCGTTTGCTTATTGCACATTGCAATGAAGCCAATGTCACCAGTGAAGTGCATTTTCTACTAAGATCATTCACTGTTTGTTTTAAATTTGACACTTCATTCAACCCCAGAGTTAGATATTAACATTAAATCTTGTCAGAGGCCCGATAATCTACTTTTGCCAATAAAAGAAACTGTTACTTCATTGCCTCATAACTCAATGGCAGAAATGGAGCGCTTATTCAGCTACGTTTACAGGCACAGAGATGCTCTGTAATATTTTATTAGTACTTAAAAAACTTCAGCACCAGGTTTACACAACAAATATTAAAGATGTTGTTTTTTTTTGTAACCATCTCCAGGCATCAACCTGTGACTCCCTTATCTTCTCTAGCAGACCTGTTGGCTTTAAGCCAACACTGACTTCAAGGTCCTATTATCTTGACAACTTTAGTGGGCTAGTGAAATGAAAGAAGATGGTGATTCAGAAAACAGAGGACTTGTTATGAGCCAAACACTCAGGGCTGTGTTGGTGCTGTGTTTAAATTGTGTGCATGGACCTGTTTAAAAAATAAGTTGGTGCAGAACTGGGTCATACACTACTATTTAAAGATTTTTCTCTAGTAGTCTTCACAACAAAACAAGTTCAATTCAGTTAATTGCAACAACAACATTAACTTCTTAGGGAAATACTTCCTTTTGTTTTTCCAGAATTATTTATGTAGGATTTTGATGAAACACAGCCATGGTAAAAGTTGTTGTTGCTTTTTAATTAGTTTTGTATTCATTTATAGGACCAGCAATGGTATCCAGTGCTGCCGTTGGTCACAAAGGTTTTCTCCAACGCAGCAACATTCATATAGTAAGCTGCTGAGGCAGCAAGCTGTAGGCTTTGTAGGTTTGTCCGATGCCAGGTGGAGAGACAGAAAGCAGGGATAAAAACTGACGTTTAACGGCCTAAATGTAAGCAAAACATACTACAGGTAAAACAAGATAAACAATTGAACTGAAATATTTGCAGTATTTTTTGGGAAATGGGGTTTAAGCACTCAACAAGGCTCCACCACTGGCCTTTAAACCAAAAGAGTGTTGCAGAGCAAGTGTAGCCATCCACAGGTTTTAAATACAAGGAACAAGGTTTATTTGTCATATTAGAACAGAGTTGTAAAATGTTATTCAGTTTGTAGATCTCTTTATGTTTCGAAATAAACAACACATTTAAAAAATGATATACTGAAATTCTACATGTATGACTGCTAGAATAATGCAAAAGATGTTTTTTTTCTTGACCATTGATCAAGAAAAGCAATTACATTTCTGTAAATAGTTTGTAGTTATATTAAATGCCATGTACTTCACACTGAAAGGCATCAGACCTGTTTCATGTTTGCAGGTCTTTCGTTTCTAAATAGAAAACAGTGTTGGGGAGTTACTAGTCACTAGTAACTTAGTTACGTAAATGTTGCTGTAATCCATTACAGTTACTGGGAAAAAAATTAGTAAATAAATTATGGTTACTTATAAAAAATGTTCATGATTACATTGGGGGTTACATCTGAATATTTTATGTAAAAAGCTAGGCTATAAGTTAAATAATATTCATTTTGTTGCTTTGCATGTTTTTCATGTGCACAATGTCTTCCCTTGCCAATTCCAGTCACAGCTGTTTAGTAAAAATCAATTCTATTCTGATGCTTATGATTGGTTCTCATGTTTGAATTTGCAGCACCTTTCCTTCTTAAGCTATCTTTTTAAAATGGTTAACAGTTGAAAACATTCATTAGAAATTATGAAAGTAATCAAAAAGCAATTAAATGTAATTGTTTACATTACTTTGATAAAGTAATATATAATATTTACACTACTATTCAATTTTAAATAGGTTAACTTGTAATCAGTAAGTTATTACATTTAGAAAGTAACCTTTCCAACACTGATAGCAACAAATAAAACTTGGTACTCATTGAGAAAACTCTCCTGCGTACTGAATGTAGGTTTTGAACATTTGAGGAGGTGGACGTCCCATGACAGTGGTCTGTTTTTATTATATATATATATATATATATATATATATATATACAATTTTTTCAAAGTTGTTCCTGTTGATACATTTGTGAGCTCATCTAGGACACATCTGAGGAGGCCTTCTACTCACTCACTTGATTCATTCAGAACCAGATTGAAAAATGGCCACCTTTGTCCAGCCAGGCTCTTGTGGCGGAGGAGATAAGAGACTGTGCGAAGGCCTTTGAACCACAGAGATTCAATGACAAGTTCAATTGACCTTTTATTTTCCTTTTTGCATTCAAAGATACCAGTTGCTTCTATTTCCCCTAGCAACTAATCACTCTACTCCCAATTTATAGGGATTTCTTTGAGCTTCCATGTGTGATGTTCCGCATTAATACTCTGGTCTGATGTTACAGGTTTTTGTTTTTCTGCATCCGAACCCGTTGTTGCTCCCTCCCACTCCCTGTCTATTTGCATGGCAACCCTTTACCAGGCCAGCTGCTGCTGCCCTTTTCTTTCTTCTTGTTGAATTCTAATCATTACTTTCAAAGGAAAGCGTCTCCAAAGCTCCTTTATCAAGTGTTCGAGTGTTCGTTCTGGGAGGAGGTAATCCGCCGTCCAGCACCCACTCACTTCTGCTTAACACTTCTGTTCTGCAAATTCGGAGCATTTCGTATTTGTAACTTGCCTTTTCAAGTTTGGAGAAAAATAACAAGGTAAGAATCACCAGTAGTAGTGGGGATTTGTTCATACTTGACTTTTATTTATTAAGTAGAAAATTATAAATAACTAAGATTGCAGTTGAAGTCCAAATAGGACAACTACCATTTGGAATAATTCATATTGTGTTCTTAAAAATGATTAGCAGCCATGAAAAAAGATACCTAAGTTGTAAAGCAAGTTAAGTATTACAGTTCTTATTACAGTTCTCAAGCTGTTATCTTTTGAGTGTTTATATTTACTCTGGGGTTTATTTAAGAGCGAACCCTATTACATGCAGTTAGCTCCTTTTTTTAATTTGCAGGAAGACAATGTATCTACCTTTTTTAGGCTGAGCTCTCGGAGCAAAACATACAGTATACATCATGTAGCATCAGTCCTCTTGTATGTCGCAGAAGGATAACATCAGTACTTTTCTAAAAATGTGACAATTTTGGGGGTTTCAGTGATTGAATGATGTTCACTGACTAGAGGTCTTGCTTTACAAGGAACAGTTCTGTTTTGTACAATGATACAAAATTGCATCCACAATCTTTGTGGAAATTTAGGAATTTGGTAGCACTTAAATTACTATGAATTGCTTTTCTCCAACTTAGTTAAATCATGGGTGCAACTGAGCAATATAATTCTGAGCCTTCCTGATTTCCATGTCCAGTAGACTAACATAAGAGGGGGGGGGTCGCATCTGCTTTTGACAGAATGTGTCACATTCATAACCAGCTGAACACACAATTTGAAATTAAATGAATGGTTGCTTTTCTAACACTGATGATTTTGCCTTGGAAAAATACTCCATGTGTAAGAATGTGTATTATTAGTCAAATAACACACTGTTCTATTTACATTTTAAGGATGAAGTATTTTTAAGTAATCTTTTTCCACGTTTCACATTGAGCAAAGGCGTTATTGAGGTCGAAGACAGAAAGCAGAGCTTTAAAATACTTTATTTTTTAAAGCAAAGTTGGCCGTGTGCTCAGGCAGAAAAACAGGTTTCAGACCCAAATGCAGGACAAAACTAGGCAGGAATAGTTTTACTGATTTATTAAAGCTAAACATAAAGCGTACAAACTCACTTGTGGAAATGTCCGTCAACAATAGAATCCAAGCGTGGTAATCCAACACAAACAGGTAATCCAAAACAGAGAGGTGAATGCAAAAAGGCAAATGAACAGTCCAAATCCAAAAGAAGTACAAAAAGTATCAAAACGGGAAAGAAACTAAATTCATTAATTGACAATGAGGACACACCAAGGACTGAACAAAACTAAGTAGATTAAATGCAGGCACAAAGGAGCAGGAAAGGAGTGAACAGGTGAAAGACATTAGGAGCAAATCATTTCCAAACAGGAAATAAAGCTAAACAAAAACACCAGACACAGACAGCTCCAACATAAATCAGGAGGTAAAACTCACAAAAACACTTGAGGACCACTTTAACAGAATAAAACAGAGAACAGAATGAATGAACTACTGACAAAACCTTAGGACAAGGAACACGAACACAGACAGAAGGTGAATAACAACTAACATACACGGGGAAAAGCATAACTAAGAATAACACAGGAAAATTCTGAACACAAAAATCAACACCATAACAATTAGTTTCTATGTTCCTTCTGTAGCATGTGCACACTTTTAGATGTTTCTATTTTGCTTTGCGTCATTTGCAGATCCTTCTGCAGCGCAAGCTTTATACCTTCTGCTCATTTATGAGCTATGTTTGTGGCAAAACAGGACGTGAATCGATGGAAACTGAGTGCACGTCATTCGTACGTAACATCCTGCATTCAAATATATTTCAGGATCTTTGTTGTATGCCATCCTCCTCTTTCTCATCTTCCCTCTTTCTTTCCAGTTACACTTAAAAAATGATCAGTGTGCGTGTGATCTCATTTCAGCTCTGCAGTGATGCCATGAGGTTAATTCTGGTTAAACCCACCAATGCAACACGGCGTCTTGACTCAACAGGAGAAGTCTTCCATGATGGCGACCATGAGCATTGTACCTCAGGAGGTCCGTCACCTCTGACAAAAACATCTGAGGGTGGGGTGCGTGAACGATATTCGGGTACCTCTGTGGAAGCGCCGTCTTCCCCACAGGAGACAAGTTTGTGCTGTGTTTCATCTTCACCCTACGGAAGTTCTAATGGAATCAGTCCACCAAGAGTTTCATCCCAGATGTCGCCACTGAAAACCCAAAACCTAACGTTATCACAGCTGAGTGATCAAGACTGGCTGCTGCTTTGTGGTCAGGTTAGCAGCGAAGGAGATGATTCGCCCTCAGCACAGAGAGCAGGGACCAGTGTGGGACATCCAAGCCACAGTGACAGATGTGGTTGTTCCTGTCTTGATGCACACCAACATTCAGATGCTTCTACTTTCCATCCCCAGTCAAAACAGGGCACCATCCAAGACTGCCTCGCCAGAGTTTCAAACAAGAGAAGCCTTTCATCGTCACCACACACTCAGCCTTTCTCTCAAGCTCCGACCACTTGCCAGGTTTTACCACAGCAAACAAACCAAAGGGATCTTTTGAAACCTGCAACAAACCATTCACAGGACAATTTCATGCTCCAGTGCAGAGACCAAGAAGGTCAAAGGGAGCTATTGCAGCACCCTTGCAATCATTTCAAACTTAAAGACAGCAGCCAAGCAACTTGTCCAAATTTATTCAACATTCCTCTGAACCCCATCGAGTGTGTTGAGACAAATCAAAAACTTCACCAACACCCTCAGCCTGCTGTCACTGCAGAGCTCAACTGGAGAGAGCTTTTTGGTAAAGAGCCGGTGTTAGTTCAGCAACGTCAAAAGCAAGGCTCTCACTGCCCGACAAGCGGTGATCAAACCTGCAAGTCGTCTGGAGATTCCTCCATCATCCTCAAGTGCCGTCATCTACCTTACAGCCCTTTAACCAGCGCTCCACGGGTGAAGAGGTCGTCTACTCCAGCCAGTAACAAAAGTGTCCGGTCCTTTTCCAACAGCCAGTATAGTTCACTTGAGAACCAGGATTTTGTGGGGGAGAGGGCTAGACAGCGACAAAGTCAGGTAAGTTAATTTTCTTTAAATGCTGCAGCTTCTTGACCTGGTGTGGGAGGTCATTTCTCAAACGTGTGAAATAAGTCTTATGGAAATGAATCCATTATACCTGGACGTCATTACATGTACGTGTACATTTGAAGGAAGATTTTCTACCAAAATCAGAAATTAATTTATACAAATAGAGTGATTTCTACAGCATGAAAGTTTGCCACTGATGCGGTGCTCTTTCAAAGTCTTTCTTTGTGCAACTTTAACTGTCGCTTAAAGGCAAAAAGCATTACAAATTATTTTAATATGATGTATATCCCACTTTTAAAAAATTTGTCCAGTTCCTGATCTTAAAGGCAGATATGTTCTTGTTGTTGCAGTCTTATTGTTACATTTATATTACATACACTATGTTGTCTGATTAATTACATGCCCTGCGCTGACTGTCTTACTTTCTTTTGCAGACAAGCTCTCAGCACCTCAGAGGATCAAAACTATCAATTCCTAAACACACTCCTCCACCTTCTGACGCCCTAGAAACTGGAGACACAGTCAACGGGGATGCAGTGCGACCGCTGAGCAGCCATGGCACTTTAAGATCCAGTCTTGCAGATCTCCCCTTGGGCCAGCAGCCTCTTCAGCTTCTTCACAGTACCATCCTGGAGGACGCCTTCTCCAAAGTCATCAGAGACGATTCCAGCAAGGCCAACAGTGAAAACCTGACCAGAGATGAAGGCAGCGTACCGCAGAAGAAGAGCAAGGACATTAGCTACCGGCTGGGTCAGAGAAGAGCGCTCTTTGGGAAGCGAAAACAGTTGAGCGACTACGCGTTGGTCTGTGGGATGTTTGGCATTATCGTCATGGTGATCGAGACGGAGCTGTCGAGGGGATTTTACAACAAGGTACTGCAGCCCTCTTCAGACTCACTCCATTCATAAAGTATAAAAGATGAACTATAAAGTGTACAGGGATGATTTTTATCACCCTGTACACTTTATAGTTCATCTGTTATACTTCACCCTTAAAATTACCCCATTAATGCCAACATAGCAGTGTGTCACTTGAACTGGCAACCTTTAGGGACCAATGATCAACTTTATTTTAAACAATGGGCATATGGCATCTACCTTATTTGTTTTGTCAGTGTATCTTCACAGCGGGCTGTATTCACCATGTTCATGTTTTTGTCTCCTTTTTATTCTTTTCTACAGGAATCCATATATTCATATGTACTGAAAGGCCTCATCAGCCTCTCTACTGCCATTCTTCTTGGACTCATTATGATGTACCATGCAAGGGAAATTCAGGTATGTGGAAGACTTAAGAGGCCCTGAGCATACCTATGGTCTTTGGTTCCCATGGTAAAACCTTATTATTATCCAGGAGAACCTAATACCACTATTCTTAGTACTCTGACTGGAAACAGTCATGTCAACCATGTGGTTCAGCTGATATGTGGGATAGCCTGGGGAATGCATTGGATGATGTGTTGGCTCAGTTGGATAAAATGGCAAAATGTATTTTAAATAAAACAACAGGCAAACAAGTGACTTCACCACTTAATACTGAGCTAAAGACACGTTTGACTGTAATCAGTAAACATGTCAAGTGCATCAATGAAACATTTAAGTTAAAATCTAGTACAAACAAATAAATGTATCGTTTATATTACTTTGTTCTCAGGTCAGTTGTGTAATTTAATCAGTATTGGACAAAGTATTTAAATCCTTAAAAGTACTGATACCACTGTAAAAGTAGGCTACTATGTTACAAGTAAAAGTTCTGTATTGAAAATGTTACTTAACTAAAAGTATGTAAGTATAATTGGGAAAATGTACTGAAAATTATTTTAATGATCAAAAAAACGAATCGTTTTGGCTTTACTTGTATAAAATCTTGAGTACTTTAATTTATAATAAAACATCATCTTTTATAAACTCTGTTTTGTTTGTAAAAACATAATTTGCAAAGTAACTACTAAAGCTGTTAGATAAATGTAGTGAAGCAAAAAGTACAATATTTCTCTTTGAGATGTAGTGGAGTAGAAGTAGAAAGTGAAATACAGGTACCTCCAATTTGTACTTAAGTACAGTACTTGAGTAAATGTACTTAGTTACTGTCCACCACTGCATTTAATATGCAAAATGCTTCACCCAAAAATCTTCTCTTCTTTTCTATAGCTCTTCATGGTGGACAACGGCGCAGACGACTGGAGGATAGCTATAACCTTTGAGCGGATTCTCTCTGTTGTGTTGGAGCTCCTCATCTGTGCCGTCCATCCAATTCCAGGCCAGTATGTGTTCACCTGGACTGCTCGGCTGGCCTTCAGCTACACAGAATCAGAGGCGGACGCGGATGTCGACATCATCTTCTCCGTGCCGATGTTCCTGCGCCTCTACCTAATTGGCCGGGTCATGCTGCTCCACAGCAAGCTGTTCACAGACGCTTCCTCCCGCAGCATCGGGGCGCTCAACAAGATCAGCTTTGACACTCGTTTTGTCATGAAGACTCTGATGACCATCTGTCCCGGCACAGTCCTGCTGGTCTTCAGTGTGTCCTGTTGGATCATCGCAGCATGGACCGTGCGTGTATGTGAGAGGTATGTGTTTAAAACTTTTTAACTCCTTGCTCTTCTTTTGCATTGCATCAGTTTTATAGCCTTGTGTATTTTCCATGTTATTCAAATGGTGGATATTATTTTGAGAAAACAAAATCAGTGATAGTCTACTTGTAAAACACTGGTCTCTCAGGGTTTAGGATTGACATCAGCTGCTGTTACAGCCAGGTGTCATGTCTCTACAGGTATCACGATGCACAGGAGGTGACCAGTACCTTCCTTGGAGCAATGTGGCTGATCTCCATCACCTTCCTCTCCATCGGCTATGGCGACATGGTCCCTCACACCTACTGTGGGAAGGGGGTGTGCCTGCTCACAGGAATCATGGTGAGATTTGTACATACAGTACAACCAGACATGTAGAGGAGTGTATTCCAAAACTCAGCATACCTATAGCTACATTACTTACATGTAGAAAGAATTTTGGCCTTTAAGTTATAGTAAACCTGTATTTTGTAGTTTGTAAAAACGATGAATCAAAGGAAAAATATTACACAAATATAACAAACTTTTAAAAAATGTAATACATGATAGAAGACAATATATTCTCACCTAACACCTCTCTATGATACATAATGATTGTAGTTTTTGGTGTCACTAACCACTGCTTTTCTTCTCAGGGAGCGGGCTGTACAGCTTTAGTGGTCGCCGTTGTTGCAAGGAAGTCAGAACTCACCAGAGCCGAGAAGCACGTCCATAACTTCATGATGGATACTCAGCTCTACAAAAAGGTCTCTTTGCACTTAGACATGCTGATTATACATTGTACATTGTTTTTAATACTAACAGTAAAAGTCACTTATGAACTGTAATAACATTTTTGCGTTTTGACCATATTGAGTTTATGTTTTGTCTGATTTATGTCTGAAAGAGCTTTACAGAGGAACTGAAAAGGGAAGTGACATAAAACTAGATAAAGCATATGAGGAGTGAATTTCTTCAGCATTTCAACCTTAAATTGCAAGATATATAAGCTGGAATGTCACATCAGGAAGAGCCCTGGCCAAAATAACAAACAAACCAGCCAGTGCCACAGAAGAAATATAGTAAAAATATCTGAATATTTTATAAATATGTTTGTTTTCAAACTCTGCTACCATTTCAACATTCACAGCCTGCAGGTTATTTTCATGCCTTCAATGCCTGAAACCCCCACCACGCTGTGGCTTAATATCCAATTAGCACTACTGATGTTACTGTATTTGTAAACAGCACAATACTGTATTTGGTTATAGACCGTTATATACAGTACTCTGTATTTGAATCATACACAGTAAGGTAATTTCATTTGTACAATATTTTGAAAAGCGTTTGAAACAGCTGTATTGCATTTTGAAACCATCAATAAAATTCAGTAAATAGCTAAGCTGTCTGTTTCATTAATTTATATTCATGTAATAAATATACAAATGTCAATTAGATGCTAATCTGCATGAGAAATACAGAAAAAGGAAATAAAATGCTAATTGTAATCATTCACTTATGGTGATCCTTTTGACACAGACAGACATGATCAGTATGAGAAGTTTGAATAAACTATCCAAAAAGAAAATTCCTAAACCTACCTCCCTATGAACACAAAAAAATAAGAAAAGGTATAATGTAACAAAAATGGCAGCTTTTCCCTACAGGGCTTACTGGATTTAAAGGTAGTCAAGATACAAAAAACAGGGAACAGTAACTTGAAATTGATTAACTGAAATTCTAACAACAAAATCGTTACCTTTCTGACTGTAACCTGACAACAACATACGAAAGAGCTCACAATTCACAAGCACTCCGGGTTTAAGAAGGCAGCAAATGTGGAAGCTAGAAGTGGAGCTCCTCAGCGTTTATATACCCCAATATGGACCGTGATTGGCCCAAGGTAGGAGGAGGAACTAGAGCTGAGGCCCACAGAGCCAGAAACACAGCACATATTAACATATTTCATCAATTACACATTCACCTATAGGGGAATGTAGCAAAATGCAATTGGAAAGAAATCATTACATCTACTGCTTCATCCGCATGCTATTCTATCCTCCTCAGATAAAAAATACAGCAGCCAATGTGTTGAGGGAGACATGGCTCATCTACAAGAACACCAAGCTGGTGAAGAAGATTGACCATTCCAGAGTACGCCACCATCAGCGTAAATTCCTACAGGCCATCCACCAGTAGGTATACATATGTTGTCACCAGGGAGTGCAGACAAAGAGAAAAGTCATTCACATTCCATCATCACAGTTTCCGTAACGTGTAGATAGACAGGCACTGTTTGCTGGCATGTTTATTCATGTACTTGTAGGTTATGACTTCAGCTGTTATCAAGACAAGCTACTCAGCACAAATGTGACTTTGGTTCTGATTTTCAATTTTAGACTGCGAACAGTCAAAATGGAGCAAAGGAAACTGACTGATCAGGCCAATACAGTTGCTGACCTTGCCAAGGTTTGTTTCATGGAAATTTCAAAAATTTTCACTTTGCCACATTGTCTTTTAACCTCAGTCACATTATTAAACACACAACCAAAAATATGTTTTTATTTTTGTAGTATTTTTAGATCAAATTCCCGTTACTTTTATTGACAGTAGGCAATATTGTAATTTATTGGCGTTTTACTTCATTTCATATATGGAATGGACTCACTGAGGGCCCACAGCTTTACTACTGTAAATACACCATGTAATGAAGACTTCCACACAACTGGGGTTAAAAAATGTTGCGTCTGTTATTTTTCTACTGTACCTATATGGATGTGTGAACTGACCTCTCTGTTGCTTTCCAGACTCAGAACATGATGTATGATCTGGTGTTGGACCTGCAGCATCGTAGCGAGGGGCTGGACAGGAGGGTTGGAGCTCTGGAAGAGAAACTGGACTCCATCCTTCTCAGTGTGCAGTCGCTGCCCGTTGTGCTTTCTCAAGCAATAACAAAGCTACAAAAGGATTTCCTTGATGACTTGGCTTGTCGTGTCCACTTCCTGTCATCCTCCCTAAGCTCTGAGTGCTGTTCAGTCCCTGCCAGGCAGCTCTGCCCAGGATCCACCACACCAGAGACACCATACAGCTCGTAGGCCACGCTCAGTGGTTTTCCTCTTAGTCTACAACCTTTTCTCATGCTGGGTAGGATTTTGTCAACATGCACACTCGTAGCGCCCTGCTACACATTCATATAGTCACCCCTGGGAGTTACAGCTACTGTCTCATACTGAGCAGCTCCAATGAGAAGGGAAGTGCCTCAGTCAGGGGATTTTAGAGGAAGGGGAGAGCATTACTCCTTAATTTCCTTTGCTCAGAGTTTTACAGTTAGTCCAGGGACTGGATTTTCCCCTTATAATTAGACAAAACGACCCTCTTTTGATCTCACCCCAGAGATTCATACAGAAAGATGACTTGTAAGCTATGGCTTCAGGTAGAATTGCAATATAACTGTCATTGTCAATAAAATCTATGATTAAAACAGCTTACCTAATGTAGTCTAATCCAGTTCATTCACAACCAATTAAATAAGTGTGGAAATAAATTCAGGACTGCTATGAGCTCACAGACCTCGTCCATCCTTGTTTTAGCTCACCAGTCATCTTGCAATATTTCATTTTGAAAATCTTGGAATCTTGGAATTTGAAAAGATTTTTGACATATTATGGATAGCAGCTTTGATGGGTAATAAATATGGTCGTCTCAGAAGTGGGCTTGTCACTGTTTGGTTCCTATACTGAGCTGGCTGTGAAAATTATGTGAGAGGCAATATTTCCCCTTTATGGCTGAGGTTGTGTAGGGTGGCTCCCATGAATGAATATGTGAAACATGAGAGAAGACACTAAACTTCTAAATTCACGTATTATTGTAATGTTCTTTTAACTGGAAGACATCTGCTGCAGTTTATCAAGGATGCTGCAGACTGACTAGAACAAAAATAAAGATAGTTACGGTAAATTAAAATTTTTAAAGAATGAAATCAGTTCCCATACAGCCAAGAGTGTTTCCTGCTCCATTAGGACAGTGTTTTCTGCATTTTGTAGTAAATTATGTCCTCCATTAGGGAACAGTGATTAGGTATAGAGAAGAGACTGAGATGGTGTTTGTGATTACTTTCAAAGCAATAATGGCTAAGATGTCAGAGTTGTTAATTTTCTCATGAAATGTAGTCTCAGATGGTGTGGACAAAATGGTTGTGATTGTGCCAAATGCCACATTAAAGCCTAAAGGGGAAGAAATGTTGCAGTCAGGGCACCTTGCCTGAGGGTATAGCATTCATTTAACACTTTAACACACTTGTTTTTATGTGTGGTTGTTTTGTGCTCATTTGAGCCCTAACTTCCAGATGGTGATTTGCAGCTGCTTGAAGTTTTTCCTGTGTAGGCCTGGTCAATATTTTTTAAGAAACTGAAACTTTCCTTTGTGTTTCAATGGCCTCATCCTACATAACATCAATATTTTAGTCTGTATGTGAAGGAGTTGGGTTTTAGACATTTTCAACTCTCACAGGTGATGTAGCCTATACTTTTCAATATTTACATTTATTTTTATTTTTGTAGCAACCACACAGTGTTTTATTTTAGACTTCTTTAATACAATCTCTGGTAATAAATATTTATTACTGAACTTTTCTCAACAATTCTGTGTTGTAGCTATTCATTCAATCAAAAATACACGTTTTGCTTTGGCAGGACTTCTAATTAAAGTGATACTTCTCTTAGGAAATAGCCTTACACAAATGAAAGGCAAATTGCATTACAGATAGATCCAGGTATTAGGAATTTAATTTGTGTTTGCCAGGCAAAAAAATGCTGTGTCCAGCAAGTAGAAAGCTGAACTCAGAAAATCAATAAGACAATCCTGGCCCAACAGAGGAAATTTACATATGGTTTAATTATTATTTTTATGAAATATTGCTTTTACTTGATGGTTAATAATAGAGAGTGACGGAAAACTCTGAAAGACAGACTTGAGATGGGGATGCCATGGTAGGGCCAAGCTTACCGGTAGTCACTTTACAACTAGAAGTAGAGAAATAACTAAGGTAAGTGACAGAGGCACTGTAACCAAACACATTATAAACACACTTTCTCCAATGTACCCAAATACAGACCACACGCCTACTTCTTATTTTCAGTGCTCTAGTTTGAAATGAGTTGGCCTCATTCACTTTCAGCTCCCGCCAAACTGAAGGGACACACACCATTAATTAAACATAATTATTAAGTCAACTTCTCCACGTAAAGGTTTAACATATTTGGATGATTAGAAACTCATTGTGAAACCGAATAATTACGCATTCACCCTTCAGACATGATAAACAGCACCACCAGTGAGGTTGTTTACCAGAACGACCATCTGTCTCTGAGTTACCGGTGGGCGCTGGAGAATCTCGCGATAAAGATACGGAGGCAAGCTGCACCCACGAGAATGTCGTTTCGCGCGCTGAGGCTAAGCTCCAGTCACATTCTAGATTGACAGCCCTGCTAACCAATGAACGCGATTTACTTAGAGAAAATTAGCCAATGGGGAAGCTGAATTAATAGAGCAGGCGGGATGGGAAAGTCTTGAAGAATAACTCATTGATCTATCTCCAACTAGGTATAGAGTTGGTCGTGTAAACCTTACATAGAAGTTATTTGGAGAAAACGTGCGTGTTACTCCTTCAAACGTCAATTTCTTGTTTTCACTTGGACGAAGAAACAGGTAAAGCAGTGTTTTTCTTATGTTTTAATAACTTTTAAAATTATACTCATTGATTTCTTTACTCAGTAGCTAGCTTACTGTTAACGTTAGCTAAGTCAGGTCCTACCTCGTTTCTGTTTGACTTAACATGACCTTAACTTACTACACCAAGTTCCCTAGCTAGCCAATTGTAAAATTCAAATTGAATGAATTGTATTAGAAACCGGGACAGTTTTCGTGCTGTTGAGTGTACTCTGATTTCTTATTGCTAACATAAAAGGTCTCTAACAATAAGTTGTAACGTGGTTTTCTGTACCTTAACTGTTAGGCGTTGATGGGAACTTGACTAACGTTAACGTTACAGCAAGCTGATATCTTGTGTTGTTTATCTGTAGTATAGCTATACATAATGTGAGGCACATGGTGAAATTTCAACTGCCTTTGCCACTTCACTGTTTCCTGTGAAGCAAAACAAATACGCTAACCTTAAACAGGTTGCTTATTTCCTTGTTTTCCGTATTGGCTTGTGATGAATTGGCTCATGATTTCGGCATTTTGTAAAAAGAAAAATGAATGGTGCCGGTGAAATAACGCATCTAATCCGGGAGGAAGTAGTTTGTTTTTGATGTTACTACTTATGTTTTGTTCACTGGTGTTTATTTCGAGGCAGCGGGGCGAACAAGACCTCAGCTGAGAGCGCAAAAGTAAAAGCTTAGCAGCCGTCGAGCTCGCCCTTTACTACTTAGACAGTGATTTGTTCTTACTATGTGGGCAAATTACCGATTTAGTATTCCAATAACCGATTACAAACTAAATATAATGTAGTATTTCGGCGTGTTTTATTGTCAGAGAGCGAGGCACATTGTTTGCTAGCGCTCCCTCCCGTCCGGATGTGTGCTTGGTTTTAAAAGAACTGGGAGTGGCCTGCAGCTCAGTTTCCCGCACTGTATTTAAATCAGCTTGTTCCCTCCCTTTCTGATACTCTGTTGAATTGACAGCCCAGTACTGACAGCAGCACAATACACGGAACAAGGACTGGCATGGTTATATTTCTGCTACTGAGAAACTAAAATCAATTAATTCCTTAGACCATGAAGTACACCAGCATAACCTTAAATGGTGGAATTTGCTGGAAGTTTATGCTTTGACCTTTTGTCCACACAGTGCTTTTTCTGTTAAAACGTTGGCTTTGTGTGGATTGAATGCTAAAAGGAGGAGGAAATGTCATTTTAAATTTAGTCAGCTCATTGTGATCATGGCCTTAGTACTCACACTTGCAGGTTCAGAATCTGTGTGTGTTTTGTGTTTGTTTTTTTTTTTTTGTTTTTTTACTCAGACACAAGTTAAGTAAAATTTCTCTTTGAAAGTGCCACCATACACAAGTATAAGTAAAAGCAGCAGTGCATAATGAGTTAATTAAAATGGTAATCTCAAAATTCCTAATTTAAAACTTAGAAATAGCAGTTGGCTACCTGACAAATTTCACTTGATGATATATTGTATGCAAATACATCTCATGAATTTTGTTAATATCGGAAATTAGAAATGAGACAGGTTTTATTACACATAAAAAGAAAAGAGTGAGACTACTGTGCTGCTTCAAGCAGAAAATGCCAAAAACAGAAAATTTGGATTGATGCACAGACTAAACCATAAAGTCTTCTCAGACAAAGGCCATAGTGGTGTGCTATATGCCATTTTGATCTATACATGTATCATGTATTACTTTTATTTAAAACATTTATTAGCTTTTTGCAGTTGATTCAGTTGGACTTGATGCAAATGAGTAGTAAATAAAGACAGACTATTGCTGCTCAGGCTGTTGATAGAGTAAACAAAAGCTTCTGATCACTGTCTGCTGGAGTAGAAGATGTAATATGATCAAATGGTCCATTAAACAACACTAATTGCTGCGCTTACTTGCAGTATCTTGTAAAATAATTGCAATGTTTGTTGTGGGTATAATGGGTTATGGTGTGGCTGTTCACACAGGGCAGCTGCAATGTGGATTCAAGTGCGCACAATGGATGGGAAGGAAACCCACCGGGTGGATTCCCTCTCCAAACTTACTAAGGTGGATGAGCTGCGTCTCAAAATCACAGAGCTCTTTAAGGTGGAGCCAGAGAGACAAAGGCTGTTTTACCGTGGCAAGCAGGTAAGGCAGAATTTTTGTTCAGAGACGTGTCGGAAAGCTTCTCAAAGTATTAGCATTTACAAAAGGCAGCCGCATTAATGTGGTTAATAGAAGTAATTTTGTTAGGTTCTAGACCTGTTTTTCCATTTCAGGTAAGATTTTCTGTATGTGAAGAATTTAACTCTTACAAAACATAAAATAGAAAACATGCATTAAATTAAAGGTATGTGTTTAGAAATTTTCCCTTATGTGTAAAGTGTGTGGATAGACACAAACAAGAAAAATGAAGGACCACTGAAACAAAAGCGTAAGTGCTGCTTTTGTCCTATTTAACAATGTCATATTTTTGCTTTATATCAGATGGAGGACGGCCATACCATATTTGACTACAACGTCGGCCTAAACGACATAGTGCAGCTCCTTGTCAGGCAGAAGATGGCCCCCGCGGATGTCGTCAAAAGCAAGGACAAAGAAGCTGAGCTCTCGGACTCTGATTCTGGTTGTGGCTCAACCCAGAGTGAGTCTGACAAAAGCTCAACTCACGGCGAGGTGGAGGGGCAGACTGCTGGGACGTCTGCCCAGACAAACACCCTGGAGCTCGCCGATCCAGGGTTCGGGTTTTACAAGGTGTGTATTAAAACTGATAATTGGAGTTAAGTGTCTTTGTTTGGTGCTTTCAGGTTACTTTTACTTTTTTGGGAAGAGGGAAATTAAATATCCGGATAGGTGGTATTTGGTTACCAAAAAAGTGGGGATTTAGTGGTATTAGTAATGAATAAAGTAAGGTAGTAATGTGTCTCAATTCTTCACCAAACGTCTTGTAGAAAATATGTTTACCGCATTTTTTGAAATTTGGTAAATGTAAATATGAAGGCCTGAATAGACTTGTGATATTCATATAAGCCATTTTGCAATAAACAAACTGAGAAATCTGAAGTTTTTTGGAACATTTAAAGAACACTTAATGAAATTTGTTAGGTGTACCAAACTGCACTGGAAAAAAATGATTCTATAGATCCAGCTAACTTTTTCTTGTGTGTTTTTGAAGATCAATGAGCTGGTGGATGCAAGGGACTTGAACATGGGGGCGTGGTTTGAGGCCCAGATTGTGAATGTTACTAAGACAACAAAGACACCTAAAGAGGAGGCTGCTGAGGCACAGCAGGAGGAGATACTGTACCATGTTAAATATGAAGAGTAAGAATCTTTTTCTATTAATTGTCGTCAAGATTTTGACCATCAATCAATATTTAGGTTATGCGTCCGGTCTTCCAAAGCTGTCATTATGTTTTTGTGAAAATTAAACTATGTTGAGCCCAGCTAACATCACTGTGTCAATACGTTTGCCAACTACTGGTGTATTAACGTAAAAGAGCAGGCTTTTTAACAAATAGTCAACCACCTGCATTATAGAGCTTGCCGGTGGTTGTATGTCGGGAATTATAGTTGCATAAGGAGAAATTGGTTTTCAGCAGAGAAAATGTTAAAGAATAAAAGGAAATCATGAACATCAGAATTGATGACACAAGCAGTAAAATTAATTTATAAGTTGTTGTAGGATTATGCTGACTTACTGTAAGATACAGGAAGGAGATTGAGTGCTAACATTTGTTTCCTCAAGAACCAACTGCGACTCTGTTAACAAAACCCCTTCCTTTCTGGCACAGTTGGCATATTTGTATGATGTAAGTGATAATTTTAGGTTTAGTAAGTGACCCTCATGGTCAGTCAACACTGCAGTGATGGAATGTCAATGTAGTTAATATGCAGCGTTAAAGTTCTAAATTGATCAGAATAGCCAGGATACTTTACACAGCACTAATTTAGACCATCAAACTATCACCAGTTAGGCAGTATAAGTTGACTGTTTTCATTGGCTGAATTGAAATAAGATGCTTTTAATCCATCTATGTAATCTAATGTAAAATGATCACTTCCTCCTGCAGGTTCACACAAAAAGCTTATGACCGGTCCTTGTGGAATTGCACAAGTTGAAAAGTTGGATAGCTATCTCTCTGTTTATCTCCGTAGCAGTTTAAGCATTGGGTTTTCTGTGGCGTCTCTGACTTTGCCTTCCTTGAAGTTTGCTCTTGTCTTGCTGAGCTTGCAAGTGCGTTAGTGTTGGAGCAGTCATCTGAGTGGCATAGTTGTTCAAACCTAGTGATCCAGATCTTCGTCATTCAAATATACTTGCATACGTTCGGCAGCACTGTGTAGGAAGAGCCTGTGGTGATGTGTGGCTTACCCCTCAACTGCAAACTGATATGGTATCACGTTTACCATTACAGCTACCCAGAGAATGGGGTGATTCAGTTGTTGGCAAAGGATGTTCGTCCGCGGGCCCGTACAGTGTACCAGTGGCACCAGCTGGAGCCAGGAATGATTGTTATGGTCAACTACAACCCCGACGACCCCAAGGAGCGTGGCTACTGGTACGATGCAGAGATCCAGAGAAAGAGGGAGACGCGCACTGTGCGAGAGATCTACGCAAAGATCATCCTAGGGTAAAGGCTTTGTTGCATATTATGGTTTAGTTACTGCATTTTGTAGTGGCACACAGAGTAGGGGTAACTGCCATAAGTCATCTATGTGTAAATATCTGCTCAACCAGCTGCAGTGGCAGGTGAGCATCATCTCGTGGTCCTATTGTTATCTATATATAAAAGTTTGTTGGATTTTTAGATACCACAATAGCAGGTGCCAGAAGTAAATTTCCTGTTGCGGTATTAAGGTACACTGTAGAATATGGTACTATGTACTGGTAGAAAAATTCCGTTGCTAACCACCAGTGTTTGTGGATTTGGATCTCATTTATACTATGCCTAGAGGAAAAGGAGGTGCTGCTGCGTTTCTATCTATGCAGTTTTACGTTATCCCTGCTAAGTGTGTTTTTCTGTTATCAACTTTTCACACAAATAAGCATTGAGTGTACCAATATATTGCTTTTGTTTGCAGTGATGCTGGTGACTCTCTTAATGACTGCCGGATCATGTTCCTGACCGAAATCTACAAAATCGAGCAGCCTGGTTCTCTGGGTGACGCCCCAGCTGGATCTGAGAGTCCACTAAAAAGTAGGTTTAAGGATGAAATATTTAAATTGTATAGCTGTGTGTTAGAATTATTCATAATGTAGCTATTATTTTGTGAATCATCAGGAATTTGATTGTGAATCTTGTCTGTGTGAACAGTTGATGTTAGTTGATACACATGTCTTACCCCATCTACTGGAAATGCTGTATAATGCAATAGAATATATAATATAATGAAATCTGTCTTCTCCAGGATCAAATGGACCCGAGTGCAAGCACTGTAAAGATGATCCCAAAAAAAACTGTCAGTGGTGTAACTGCCATGTATGTGGCATCAAGCAGGATCCTGACAAACAGTTGCTGTGTGATGAATGCGACATGGCCTTTCACACTTACTGCCTGAACCCTCCGCTCACCTCTATCCCAGAAGATGAGGACTGGTCAGTAGGATCAGATGCAGACCCACACAATTTATTAAATACATCCTTCATTACACTGACATTTGTTTGAATATAAAGTTAGGAAATTACCAGCCATATGTTGGTGTATATAAAGAGTGACCTTTTAATTGTTATGGCAGTTGTGACCTGGGTTTTTTTGCAGTGTTCTCAGTATAGGCCTGAATGATGCCGTTTCTCTTTATTAAGCCAAGAATGTCTTTTAAAGTGCCTGAAAGTTTGATTTGTAGCTCTGTTTTGTGCTTAGTTAAGGCATGAAGTGTCAGCTGTTTGTCAAAACACTGAACATGAGCCTGTTTTGTTACACACCAGCCCACAGGCCAAACACAAAGATTCCAGGCCATCCTTGTGATCCTCTTGTGTTAATGTTATGTTTGACTTGACTTTTACTCTACATGTCATTCTGTCTCAGGTATTGCCCAGGTTGCCGTAATGACGCCAGTGAGGTTGTGTTGGCCGGAGAGAAGCTGAAGGAGAGCAAGAAGAAATCTAAGATGGCTTCAGCCAGCTCCTCCAGCCAGAGGGACTGGGGCAAGGTGAGTGCTGACACAGTGCTGCCAGACAATGAATTTTATTGAGAGGTGCAAAAGATATATTCTGATCTTTAGATATTTTAAAATTATGATTTGGATAAGTCACTAGGCATGGGGCCCAGTTACCCCACATAACTATCGCAATTTAAAAATATAAACGTTAATCGTTAAATTTTAGCAATGATAAGAATCAAAACCATATTGTCTGCCAAGGTGATTTTTGGAAAAGATGGATACAAATCAGCACAGGTTAAAGTATGTATGTACTTTATGTTGTGAAAAAGACGTACATGCTCAGTTGTAGACAGCTAGCTACGTTACTATACTTGGTATTGAACACCAAATAAAAATAATTTACTCCTCCCCTCTAGGGTATGGCCTGTGTTGGTCGAACCAAGCAGTGCACCATCGTCCCGTCCAACCACTACGGTCCAATTCCAGGCATCCCCGTCGGCTCCCTGTGGAAGTTCCGAGTGCAGGTCAGTCTATGCAACTGGAGAGTTGAATTAATACTCATAGTGGGGACTGCAAACCCATAAACAATACAAAGGTTTTGTGGTCATTTGTTCCAGTGAGTAGCATTAATGTTCCAATTCTTTGGCCTTTCTAGGTCAGTGAATCTGGAGTCCACAGGCCACATGTAGCTGGTATTCACGGCAGGAGCAATGACGGTGCCTACTCTCTGGTTCTGGCAGGAGGCTATGAGGATGATGTGGTATGCAGTATCTTTTCTTTTCTTTTTTCTTAAATAGTAGTAGAATGAGGTGGTGATGACTATTAATGAGGTTTAAATAAGGTAAGTTTATTTATATAGCCCAGTATCACAAACCTCAAATGTGCCTCAAGGGCTTTACAATCTGTACAGCGTTAGACACCCTCTATCCTTAGACCCTATACGGGAAAAACTACTTCCAAAAAAACCCTTTCACAGGGGGGCGGCGGGGAGGAAAGAAACTTCCGGAAGAGCAACAGAAGTAAAAAAACTGTTAATGTTACTAGAAAAAGTGTCTCATTATGATATGAAATCCATCTTTCTATTAACATAATCAAGAGTTTAAAACTACAGAGAAGGGTGTGTTCAGCGGATTGCTAATGTGTGTAATATTTTGTCTTAAATTGTAGGATGATGGTAATGAGTTCACTTACACTGGCTCTGGAGGGCGAGATCTTTCTGGAAACAAGAGGACTGCTGAGCAATCATGTGATCAGACACTTACCCACATGAACCGGTAGGATGCTAAAGGACATAACATGCTATAACTACCTTGTAATCAACTGGATTTCAGAAATGTTATTTTGGATAATTACCTTGTTTGCTCATTTGTTCTCACTAGGGCTCTGGCTCTCAACTGCAACATCCCTGTCAACGACAAAAACGGAGCTGAGGCCAAGAACTGGAAGGAAGGCAAGCCAGTTAGAGTTGTGCGCAGCTGCAAGGGTCGTAAGCACAGTAAATTCAGCCCTGAGGAAGGAAACAGATATGATGGCATATATAAGGTATGAGCGAACACTGTATAAACTAGCCGATTCACAAAGCAGTTATGCCAACTGTTGATCACGGGGTGTGACAAGTTACTCATTAAGTTGATAAACTCAACTGCAAATATTTGCTAAAATGAATAAATAGAATCTGTTGGTTAGCCATCATCATACCTGAATTACCAGTAAGAGACCACAACTACCTCTAGTAATAATGAGTAGTTTGATTATAGATCTTGTAACTTTGAACCTGTATTTGTAGTTATACTTTGTTACATTGACATCCCTCAGGTGGTGAAGTACTGGCCAGCCAAGGGCAAGTCAGGCTTCTTGGTTTGGCGGTATCTGCTGAAGCGTGATGATGATGAGCCAGCCCCATGGACCAGAGATGGCAAAGACCGCATCAAGAAGCTCGGTCTTACCATGCAGGTAGAGATGATCATTCAGACTACATTATGCCATGAGGTGTTTTGTACCAAAACTAACTTTTAATGAAATATATTAGCATGAAGTGTCTGTGTGTGTGGGGGGGGGGGATGAATGAAAACCATTGCCTTTATCCTGAACTCCAGATATAAAAATATCTCAAAGGTGTAAAACAAATGAGAGAATGCTAGCAGAGGTTTATTGATGTCTTATTTATTTATTTTTTTCCAAATGCACTAATGTTGGACTTCAAATCACATTTAGCATGTTGCAGTTAGAATATTCTAACATTTGAATTAAGTTTTAAGATCCATGTCAACCTGCTTAAAGACATGTTAAGCATGCAAACGTTAACTGTGCTTTGAATGCTAAAAGCAGCATAACGTCTGGTTAAATGAACTCTATCTTGTTCCAGTACCCTGCTGGTTATCAGAAAGAGAAAGAGAACAAAAATGAAGTGGAGGAAGAGGTGTCGACACCCAGCAAGGCAAAGAGGAAGAGAAAATCTCAGGGCAGTGGTAAGCTCTGTGTGTGGCGGGAACATGTGGTATTGCCAGCGGCAAATATATTTTTCAAAATGTCTGTCTAGGTTTCTACACAATCAGCCCCCTTTTTATATACTCCTTAATGAATTTAACATTCCTTTTTGTCAGATTCTTCCAAGACCTCACCAACCAAGAGTCCTAAGAAAATAAAGGTAGAAGTGTACAAGCTTACCAAGGAGCAGAAATCCCTCATCAAGAATGACAAGCCAAACCAGAAGCTCTGGGATGAAGCCATGGAGTCACTATCACTTGGGCCGGTGAGAATGATTTAAATGCTTAAGCTGATGTTTGGGGGAATGGGGGGGTTCTGCCACTGAAATTAATCAGCTGTAAATGGCTGGAAAAGCACTTTTCTTTTCACAATTGCACTGAAATATCGGCAGTGATGAAGCATTTTAAAGTGTCAGAGAAAATGCAAAAATCACTGTGTGCAGACTGTTCTGCTGAACTGTCTCTTAGCACATCCACACCATCTGTGGCTGACTTCTTTAGAAAAGACAACAAGAAGTCTGACCCGCTTTTGAATGTTTCCATCATTTGTTTCTGAGAAGGCGATTAAGCTAGCCACACTTAAATTTGGAGTGCACACATATTCAAGCCATTACAGTAACTGAAACAGACCAGTGTGAGCTGAGGGTCAGGTTATTGACTTTATCCTGTCATTAGGGCTGCACAAATCTAATCGCAATGTCGTCATGTGCCATTTACATAACCGCAAAAAGTGTGCGATTTAATAAAACAAAAGTCTTCTCTGTGTGTGCATTGCAGTTTGTTCATTATCTCTGCCCACACCGGGATCTCGTATGTGCCCCTAAAAACAGATAAGCCTACGTGCAATGGGGGGGTGGGGGGCGGCGGATATTTGAGCAGTGTCTCAGTAACATTGAGAGAAATGCCGGCGTTCTGGTTGCTCTATGACAGACGTCTGCAGCAGCTGAAGCAGTCAGACCAGAAGAAAACTGGGATAAGATAAGGAAGGTTTGGCTTTGGCTCACTGGTCAACTTATGTTGGCCGTATCGGTGCCTTTTGTTGTTCAACATGTTAAACTGTTCAGAGTCAACGTGCTTGCAATCACTTTTCGTCAACCGACCAATCACAGCCTGGATGGGGCAGGACATTTAAAAAAGTTTGACATGCTACAGCAAATCATTAAATGTTGAACAATATGATTATTGACAAGTTGCCACTGAGCATTAACAAATTAGAGACTAATGTAGAGCATTTTGCTTGCACATGGATTAAAAAAACAACGCACAGAAATGAAACGGCTGTAACTGGATTTAATATGACTAGTGGTAAAATAGTATACTATTATATGAAATTATAATGAATGTTGTATAGTATACTATCAACTAAACATTATGCTCATATACATTTCAAAATGTCAGTATTCCTTGTAGACTCAGAGTACCATTTGTTCCATTATAATCAAATCGCAATATGACTTTCTCCAAATCGTGCAGCCCTACCTGTCATTTTCTCTCTTTACAAAGACGTGTTGCAGTATGAGAGTCGTACCTGAAGAGGCCATGAAATCTTCATGTTACACGATATGAGAACCACATAGAACATTTTTAATCAAATTGGGTTGGACTTGATGAATTTATTGTAAGGATACATGTGACAATATCCGGTTTTCAAAATAAGGGTGGGGGGGTTATTCAAGTATAAAATATATATTACTTGTGTCCATTAAAAGTAAATGGTTTATTGTGAGCTTGTGCAAAATTGTTCTCGTAATCAATTTGTTTAATAAGGGAGGGGGGAAAAAATCCAGTTATTAGGAATCGATCTTACAACCTTCTTAACAGAGTCCCAAACAGTACAGACTGAGTTAAACCTACACACGAGTATACAAGGAGTTAAAATAATTTGACTTTATTCTGGCCCGCCATGTAATGGCTTGAGGAAAAATTTGGCCCGATGCCAGACTTATTTGCTGACCCCTGCTCTATGCCGTTCTGCGTCTGACTTCCTGCCTGGTTCATCTGTTCTGTACTGCTTAAAATGGCAGCCCTACACCGAACGGCAAAGAGAATCCGGTCGACTTTAAAAATAAAATACCCTGTGCAGACTCCTGATTGTATATCAACAATAAACACAGTTAAAACAGACAAAAGAAACAATTAAACTGTGTAGTGACTTAACCATACTAAAGCACACAAATCAAGGACAGCTGAACAAATCAACAAAATCTGAACAAGTCAGCAAAATCAGGCAGGCAAAACGCTCTTATTCTGAAATGCTCCATGTGGGAAATCTGTAGTTGAAGCGCAAAAAAACACGCCAACAACCAGGACAGGCTAAACGCTCTGCTGCTGAAACACTGAACTGTGAGTTGATGTTGGACAAAACCGTGGCACAACCGTTTCCTGTCTATTCGACGATGCCATTGTCCCATGTCTGGTTTTGTTTGCTGTTGTAAATTGTACACACCCTGCGCCCGCTCTGATGGGTAAGTAGGACCATAACAGGAGAAGCATGGCGCTTGTGATTGGCGAGCAGGTCTGTCACACAAGGACGACAATGGAATGAATTTGTAACTGCATGAGTGTTTTAAAACGGGTCAGATGAGCTGTATAACTGTGATCGCCTTCTTTTAAATCACAATTTGGATTTGAAAATGATTAATGAGAGAATAGGAGCCGCGGAATAAGTTTTTACAAGCAAACACTTATTACATCACATTGGTGTGATTTTCAAGTGAACTAGCGTCGCATGGTCTTGGCAACAAACTAAAGTAGAAATTGCAACAGTGCTCTTGCGCTGTTCTATTGACATTTCTGTGCTTACAGTGGATGTATTGCATAACTAAAAGTAGCTAGTATGAAAGTTTCGTTTGACAGTTGGATGGAGCTTTGTCAGTGCTGGATTTTGCTGCTACTTCAGATGTGTATTTTGATTCAGAGCAACAGTTTGTTAATTTTTGCAATTGATAAACATGTTGTCTTTTTGTTTTTTTCTTCTGCAGAAATTCTTGAACAAAGTTGAGGAAGTTTTCCTCTGTATTTGCTGCCAAGAAGTGGTCTATCAGCCCATCACCACAGAGTGCCAACACAATGTCTGTAGGGTAAGAAACATCATTGTCCTAGATTTTGAGATCCTGACGGACTCTGTAAACTATGAAAAGTTTTTTAATTTGATAGTTACAACTTAGTAGCAGGTGCAAAGAGTGATAAACAAGAATCCATGGTTAGACTACTGTTGCAATACACTGCACTTGAATAGGTAAGCTTTCACATTTACTTGGATACATTTACTTTTGAATATGAAGTTAACATATGCAGTTACTCAATCATACCTCTTCAAACACAGTAGTAGAGGGATGTATGACTAAAGAGATGCCTTTTGTTGTGCTTAGAATGTTCTTAAACAGCATGGCAGCTGTAGTAGCATTTGGTCCATCAGCATACCTTACACCTGCCTCCAACAAAACAATGGAACTGTCAAATGGCATTCTGGCGAATGCAGGAAACCACTAGCTAGAGAAAAATGGTCACAACAAAATTAATCCTAAAATCACTAAATATCATTAAATGGTATCTAACAATAATAAAAATGATCTGTTGAACAGTGAATTTTTATATGGAAAACCAAGTGGACCCTTGAAAGCTGTCTGTTTGTGTTTTTTTTTTGTTGTTTTTTTTTTTTTTTTGGACTCCAGGAATGCCTTCAGCGGTCCTTCAAAGCGGACGTGTACACCTGCCCGGCCTGCAGGCACGACCTGGGCAAAAACTACTCCATGACAGTCAACAAATCCCTGCAAGACATTCTAAATCAGTTTTTCCCGGGGTACAGCAATGGGCGATGATCATTGGTTCTGCCTACTGAACCCATGAGGAAATGCCATGTAAACTGTAAGGGGAATTTTCAGTAGAGGCAATAAAGAATCACTTTCTCTTAATATATTTTTTATGATTTATAAAACTGCAATTTTTGTGGACTTCAATGCTACAATTTTTCACCCTGATCTGCCATGATGTGTAGTTAATGATAAATTGAAAATTCCTTTGTAACTGTACCATTATGCCGTTAATATCTTCAGCTGTGATTTTACACTCAGCGTTTCGTTTGTTCCATTAACTAATGCTAATGTTATCCACAATGTAAAATGTTTAACTTTGAACTAAATCCCTCCATCTTTAGCACTCTTTAAGAGAACGTTAAGTCAAAAGTGTTTTAGCCTTTATGCCCAAGTGTTTGTGTTTTGTTTGTTTTTTTTTCGTACAAGACTATGAGAATCTCAATCTTTTCTGGTCTGCCGTTAGTTTGGCTGTGTTTGGTCTTCATTTTGGTGCAATTTTTAAAAAGGATCTGATCATGCAGTCGGATATTAATTGGTCTATATTCACATCTCACCTGGAATGCTCTTATGCGTCTCCTGTAGCTCTGTTTTTCACTGTACTGTATTGTTTTTAATCTCCCACTCCCATGTTTGTCTTAGTGTTGACGAATACAATGCAGCTTGACTTCCTATTCTGAAATTTATTGACAAACTAGACAAAACAGGCTATCAGTATATTGTCTTGACAGACTTACAAATGTGACACGTCCTGTTTGTCCTGGCATGATCAGATTATTAAAATTGCACTTACATGACAAATGAACAAAGGGAGGGGGGGGGGAGGAAGAGTGTCTTGTCGGGGAGCGATGTCATCAAATGTGGCTGGATTTAACTTGTGTATTTGGTTCCTTTTTTTTTTTTTTTTTAATTTTTTCACACAGTAATTTTATATTTGTAAACGAAGTTTGTAAAGGTTGGTTTAAAAAGTTAATATGAATTTGAGAAAACCTTGAAAGCAAAAGGAGAGAGATTCTTATATTCTGTTCTGTTATATTCTGCAGTGTAGATTTGGATTCCTCCTGTTTTGAAAAGGGTCAATTTGATTAAGTCCAAAGAAATGCAAGTGCTTAACCAAGAGTGTAATGTAGAACTCATCTATTTAGCCCTTTAGACATTGTCCCTGGCACAAAAACCTAATTGAGTCTAGAAAATTTATTTGTATTTTTTGCTAAAATCTTAATTTTTTAAAAAAATCTATTACTGCCATCTATGGTGAGGCTGTTCAGTCAGATTTGTGTCTCCTGTGGTCAATTGTAATTACCTGACCTCCATTTTAAAAACCGAAAATGCTTGCATCAAGTTGAAACATTAAGGAATTTCCATACACTGCTCCTGAAATCAAATATTGAATCAATTAAGTTATCTGAATTTTGTTATTTACTACTTTTGCCGTTACTCACTTTTCACATGATTATTTGGTGTTGAATTTCAACAGCAGTGTGTGTGACAATATCCACCCACATGCCAGCACTTTTGAGTTTTGATGGAGAAACAAAGATTTGCATAGACTGGGAGATGTATATTTTCTGAAATTGTATAATTTTTTTTTTTTAGTCAATTTTAGTTTTGATATGTAGTTTTAGAATTTCTTGCACACGTTTGGTGCAAAAATGTGTCAATACAGTTTCCGTGTTGTTCAATAAAAGTCAAAATGTGGAATTTTGTTGGGGTTTTTTTTGGGTGACTTTGTATTGTGTCTTGAAAGTTCTAGCCATGACCTTGAATTAAGTAATTAACTGGTTATACCTTTTCTGACAAGGAAAAAAGACCAATTATCCAATGATAGATTTCAAATTCAGAATTTGGTTTTAAACTACTTACACTGACTCTTGAGGTAGAACCTCACTGAGAAATCAAACAGGATCATGTCATGTATTTTAACATGATGATCTGGATTTTATTTATAACTTGAACTCACACGGGGATCGTGAGAAAATTAGTTAAAATGTGTTTACTTGTAGTAATAGTATATAAATTTTTGAAATGGCCAACGGAGCACAGACTCCTTTAGCGAGACCAGTAGCGTCTACGTGCGTTGCATGCACGTCGGGTAAGTAGGAACACTGGGGACGAGTGGAAGTGAACGCATATTTCCATTGGTTTATTAGTGTGTCTATAACCGAGTAAACCAGCCACATCGTTGGTTTTGTGAGCAAGAATGAAATCATCCAGATTATTCAACCAATCGCGAGACGGGAGTTTTGATGTGGGCGTGACTCCGAGTAGCTTCGGCTAGCTAATGCTAGAGGAGAATCGATCCAGGGAATTATACCAAACGAAACCAAATCGATTAAAGAAAACAGGGAGAGGACAATACTTTGCAGCAGGAGGTAATATTTCTCAAACGGGATTCGTTTTTCTCAATCGCGAAGACCGTATTCTCGTGTAATTGTGATGTGTGGTGTGTCTGTCGTCGCGGTGTTTTTATTTTTTCTAAATGCAGATATGGAAGTAGCTAGCTAGAAGCTAGCCAGCGTTAGCTATGAATGCATAAACGTTAAGGCACGGTGAAGTGTAGTTCTGTTTAAATATAACTAGTGGTTTTGCGTATATGTACACCTGCCAGATCCCATTGAAGGCTAAAGTGAATTCTACAATTTACTCATCTTGAGGCGCTTCAGCTGCAGTTTTTTGTTCGCTGTCATTTGAGTTAAAATGCTAACAGTTAATGTTAGTTGTGCAGAGCCATCGTCGCCCTTAGCAGCAGCCTGTAATACCAGCTCCTTTAAACAGAGCAGCGTCGTTTTACTCTTACCAAGCCAGAGCTATGAATTAACTATCAGGGCAATAAATACAGTTTGTGAGTATTACTTAGCATATTAATACTTATTAGGGAGGACAGGGAGCTGCAGTACAAGTTTAAGGCCCGGATGGAGTTAAAGGGGCTGTGTAGGCCCCTTTTTGTTGTGGTTAGACAGCTGGGGGTCATGTGGCCCTCTGAATAGGTCAGTTTAAAAGAGATAACGTTACACATTTTTAAATGAGTGACTGTTAATCACGATCGTAAAACGAGTAAATTGTTAGTTGGGCCGGTTCATGAGCAGCCAGTTATTGAGGAGGACGTGCATTTCTCTGTCACTGAGCAGGAAACCGTATTGAGTGGGATTTAATTACATATGTCTTGTATTCAATACAGCAAAACATACTTCTCTCAAAAGAAGAAACCTGACTGTCGTTTTAAGCTCACAACATGTTTCCTGTATTGCAGGCCACAGGCTGTTTGGGCTTAATGCAAATGACTTGTTGAATTTAGTTTCAGTTTTCCTTGTTGTAGGAACTTACGGGATCTATGCTTAGGCTATCTATGTTCCATGGATCCAACTGCCTAACCCTAGAACCGAGGAATACAGGACCCTGGGAACATATGAATGACCCCGGAACTCAATACAAATAAGAAACGTCATATTTACAGATAATGCTGTTTTAACATTGTGGGTGGCAGATGTGTGAATGAAGTTGTGCGTGAGAAGCTGCAATGCATTTTTTAGTGTGTGTGTGTGTGTGTGTGTGTGTTAATTTAGTTTAAGCCAAAATAACATTTTGACACTATCCAAACCACAAGTGTTGCAGAGAAAATGCAGATGGGAAGTGGGTTACTATTTTCTCACACGTCCATCCTAAGACTATCAAGTGTGATGAAACACTGAAGGTGGTGTATTTATTGCATTGAGAGAATTTTTTTTTATGTGGGGCACCTGTGAATGTGCCAATGTCAGATTTAGATGAGTTTAGCAAGAAAACTAATTTATATCTCTATTCCCCATACAGTTAACAAAAACAAACATTTCAAGCGACAAAATACAAATATACATTACACAAGTAGAAAAGAACAGAATTTGTTGTGCAGCATCTCACAGTTCTGGTTAGTCTTAAGCCATTGTTTGAGATGGGTCTTAAAGGTGGGATTTAAGGTGGAAACGATTCATTGATTAAACTGATTAATTTGATTACTAAAAGGCATCAACGCAAATTCTTTGCATCGATGCTTCGTTTAATCCATAAAACTATGTAGTGCACTGTTGCGCTGTGTGAACACGATGTGATTATGATGGTGCTGTTTGCAATGTGGAGGAAGAGGGAGAAAACCGTGAAGGACGAAGAAGAAAGTGTCCAAAGTATGGAATTATTTCAAGCTAAAAGAAAACAACAACTCTGTAATGTCACAGAAGGCTATAACTGTTGAAGGCTAGCAAAAGTAAGCCGCAGTCCTCAGCTGTAAATGTAGATAAATGTAAATCTAGTATGGCTACAACTAACAGTGCAGTTTTCAATTTATCTGTCAATTATCTTTACAATTAATCGTTAAGTCTATAAAATAAAAAGCCCACTTGCATCTTCTGAGTCAGATTTTCAAAAAACATCTTAATTTTCTGCCGTGTGATGTTTATTCCAAATGAAGCTGCTTTTTATATAAATTACACTTTTTATTGTAAGCCAGTCAGATTCGTTGATAGTGACTTAATGAAGCACATGTGTGACACGTGCCTGCTGATCCCAGAAGAATTTGCAAAAAAAACTTTTTGATTTTGATACCCTCAGAAGATAGCATTTGTGCATCTTTCTACTCATGTTTTTGATAAGTACTTTGTAATTTGTTGTCAAAATTGTGGTTAGTAGTTTGAATAAGACATACTTTTTTGTTACATTACTAGAATTAGAAATGTTGTTTCTTTTGAAATTCAATTAACATTTTTACCTGGTGGGCTTAAATTCCCCATGAAATCAGATTAGTTGTTTAACTGTTGTTATATGTGCCAGTAACAATGACAAAACAGTTGTCTTGAGTTTGTCATTTTCTGAAAAACAATAAGAAAATGTTGATGACTCATCCTGCACTCGGGGATATGTATTAATTTAGCGTTCAGTGAAAAGCGTGTTTCTGGGGGTGGGCCTGGCCTCACTGATTGGTGACTCTCAAGTCAATGCTGTAATGGCCCTGGAGCTATCGCGTGGAGTTTGCTGTACTAAGGCCCCATCCATCTGCGTTTTGGTTTTAAAATGGAGACCTTTTGCTACCTTTACACCTTTCGTCCAGACTAAAACAGCGAAAACAAAGACCTAAAACTGAGAAGTTTGAAAACGCTGCCAACCCCGTTTTTTGTTTTAAAACTTCAGATAGCGTTTTAGTGCGGATGGGCAAAAATGGAGGACTTTAGAAACAAAGACGCAGACGCTCACGCTTGGCCCTCTGATTGGGCAAAGCAGAAACAGGATGCTACTGATTTGCAAAAGACTTATCTGCTTACGCTTGTACTGTGCATGTCACTGTTTACTTTGCGACGACTCCCAGTCTGCCACAGCTGCTTGAATAGATCATCTGTGTCATGCTTACACGGACATGCGCATGCCCAGTGTACCTATGTGAACGGCCACTACATGTGCGTTTTAATATAGACGGAGATCAACTCTGAAATGTAGCTAAAACCTGGTGTGGACGGAGATCGTACTCGTTTTAAAACTCGGCTTTTAAACAAAAACGGAGTAGTGTGGATGGGGCCTTAGTGTCACTGGTTGGTCAAAGTCTCAGGGCTGCTGCAGCTGCAATGGCCATTCACACAGTAAGCAAGCACTAATCTTCAGTAGGATCAATAATAGGAGGGGGGTGGAAATGTGTAAAGACCTGCGATGATTAGGCAAATTAACAAGCTGATGTATATGCCATAAAAAGCGATGGACAGGCATCATTATTTAGTAACCACGATCCATGTGCAAAATGTATATTGTATGACATTAGATTTGATTGGAATATAATGGAAAAACTATATCCTTGACCACTAAAAATATAATTTTTTGTGTGGGACTATGATGAAGAGACACACTATTAAAGTTTGTTACAAATTTAATAACAAACTGGAAAAAGCCATCAAGTTCTTAAATGAACTCCAGCACAGAGAAAGAAACAAACTTAAAATCGCAACAGTTTGGAAGGTCATTAAAACATTTACATCCGACAAGAGCTGCAGATCAGCTGGATGCAGTCTGTGTCCTTCTGAGCGTCGGAGTGATTTTTAACGTGCTTTATTATCTGTTGTAATCAGCTGGTCTGTTTGTTTTGGAGAGGAGGAGACCGATTGATAAAAAAAATGAAAACAACAACTCCGGCCCTAGTATTTAGCTTAACTCCATCAGCTGTTGGCTGTGAACACACCGCTGCATGCATATTTCTGAGCTATAAATATAATACCGACGTACGATCTCAGGCCGACATTGGTGAGACTCGTATGTGCTATTTGACTGTTGATTGTGATTTATTGGTTTACAAACAACGGTGAAAAACAGATGAGCAGTAGTAGCAAAACACCCGAAATGCTCAACTTTAAGTGAGTAGCCTCTACTCACCATTCAGAAATTCACTGCGAGGCAAGCCCCATCACCCCAAGGTAGCCTACTTTTGGAAAGTACTACCCCCTCGTGCAGGGACTGTTTTGGGGGTAAAATAAAGACCCTGTGGTGGAAACACAGTTGGTTCCTCTGAAGGTAAAATTTTACTTTTTCCAATGACAAATATGCAATTTCACATCATTTGGGACCATTATTTTTACCATATCTGTGAACAAACAGTTGGACAAGCTAGAGCAGATAATGAATAAACAACAACCATAAAGCTAAGGGCTAAACTTGCTGAAGAATTTGTCTGCGGAGGGACCAAAACCAAACGATTTTGGAAAAATTATTTAGTTTTAGTTCACACCCTCTCTCTACAGTGATTTTTACGTTTATGGCACAGCACCCAAGTTGTTTTGGGCCTTACCTCCTAAACCTAACGGCGGCGAAACCCTGTTAATATGACCTTTGAATCATTACAGATAGGACTTTTCATATTGCCTTTTGTGTCTCAAATTTGAACTAACTCACTATCAGAACTAAGATAACAAAAGTCTGTAGTATCTGCACCACACTACAGTGTTTCCCATTCACTGATATATATATTTGTGGTGACATGATGCCACAATATCAATGCTGACCGCTATATAGGCTACTATTAATTAAGAGTAAAATTTGAGTTTCCCGCAGGGCATAGATTCGCTCAGCTGCTCCGCTTGCTTCCTCCCTCTCTCTCACAAATGGAAACGGAGCCTTGTGTCAAATTAACGCTAAGAAGTTACTCTATATATTTTCTTAACAACGCTGTCAGTGTTGGAGACCTATAAGTTATAAGCAAGCATGTAAGGTGCCTAGCTAATAATTAAGCAATAGCTGATGACGTGCCGTGGTATATGCTTATTATATCACAGTTAAGTTACAGTTGTTTGACCCCCTTAACTGTAAACAGTTACCAAGTATGGCAAAACAGAAAGTAGGCTAACAGACGCACTACATTTTGACTTTATTTCATTAACAGACATTTCTTTATGAATACAAAAAGTAGTCGCACCAGGCTGCAGGGAGGCTACATAGCACATGACCGGGGGTGGAGCTTCATTGTAGGCTCACCTGCTACAAAGACATATTAACCAAGTTTACATGACCCCAGACTCACTCCGAAAGTCCACAGAGTCTGTCTGCTTTGCTGCTGCCGGAGCAGCCTTTCTACTAAATGTTTGTGCTTAGTGTGTCCAGGACGCGTCCTAGCGTCAAGCAGCACAGCACAGATGAACCAGGCAGGAAGTCAGACACAGAAACGGCAGAAAAACGGTCAATTTTTAAAAATAAAATACCCGTTACAGACTTCTGACTGTATATCAACAATAAACGCAGTTAAATCAGACAAAAAAGATTTTGCTACGTAGCCATAGTAGAAGCACAAAAAGCAAGCACTAATCACCAAATCAACAAAATCTGAACATGTCGGCAAAGTCCGGCAGGTAAAACACTCTTAATCTGAAATGCTCCCTGTGGTAGTTGCTAGACGCACCCGTGAAGACAAGAAACGAGAGCTTTGAAGAATGTAGTAGAAGCACAAAAAGGACAATTAAAAACAAGTCATTAACGTGGGGCAGGCTACGCGCTTCGCTGCAGAAATGCTCCTAAGAGGCTTCCAGTGGAAGTTGACGCCGTAAATAAACTGCCGCGCACATGCAGCCTACGCCCCTCCCTCATAATTCCCATGATGCATGAGGGTGAAGGAGTTTTGTTAAAATGTGCTAAGTTTGCCATTTGTTTGAAATAAAAATGTTTATGATTTATGTTTATTAAAACGTGTCTCCTTAGAATCTAGTGTGTTTGTTGGTAATTGTCGTAGTGGTGGTTTACCATTGAAACCATGAGTGAAGGGACTGTTTCATTTGATAAGAGCTGCTGAATTCTCCCAGTACAGCGTATCGTTACATACCGTTGTTGTTTGTTCGTGTCCACTATAATCAGTCAAGCAAAACTTCATCGTCCACGTAGTAGGTCCCCAACCAGTGTGGGATCTGGGTTGGCCACCCCCATGCACCCGCGCTATCTCTGCTTTTGTGCATGACGGTTGCTAAGCAACATACATCAAAGGCTATAAATGTTAGAACTATTTATATCTATGTGCGTTGCTGTTTGTTGTGCAGCCACTAAAACACTGTCTAGCGTCAGTAGATTTTGGTAACTTGAATTTATAATATGCTTGCTACTGTGTGCCAGCGGCCAGCAGTGTGTAAAATTGTAACAATTTAATATTGAATTGGAATTGCGTCTCTACTTGAGCAATAGTCTTTTGAACAGGCTATTGAAACTTAAACTTTGTTGCAATATGGCAGACATCTGGGGCAAGTAGTGGACTGCTGTTTGTGTGTTTGTGCGGGTTTGTGTGTGACAGAGAGGGAAATGTTGAATCATGTAATAAGCAATGATTTCTCTCTGCCTCTCTCTCTCACACACTCTCTGATTATTTATTTATTTATTTATCTCCACCGGTAAAATGCGATCTATATCGGATTGCATTTTAATACCAGGTGTAAATGAGGCGTGAGACCCCCACAAAGCTGAGATTATAACTCGAACCCTGTTTGTCGCGGAGTGATACGGATCTGTGCAAAGGAATTTGACGTCATACCCCGTTGTAAACACTCATTATATCACTACTATGAACCAATCAGATAACTATGTTAACCTTACAATACAGCTGGGTTTTCGAGATTAGCAAGTTGCACATAGCTGCTGTTCAATATTGAATAATAATGATAATTATCTCAATATAATGTTCCCCAATATCAATATAATAGTACATTATAATAATAATAATAATAATAAATATTTGGTTTAATTCATTTGAATCACTGACAAATTAGCCTTGAATTTTTCTATAAAAATATAGAATTATTTTTTTGAAGGAAAGGGACTGAAAAAAGATTTACTAATCATATTTTTTGAAAAGATTTTATCATAATAGTTTTGAATGTTCTACCTCAGATTTGTTAAGTGATCCACTGTTTGGCATAAGTGTTTATCACATTCTGACCATAAAGAAAAGTTTAACCACATAATTAATCATCTGGTTTCTTCAGTTTTCACTCAGGAGTAAAAATCAGCAGTTAAACTGGAAAGAAATAACGATTTGACATATATTGTGATAATTATCAATATTGAATGATATGAAATGTTTTTATCATGATAAAATTTTTGGCCACATCGCCCAGCCCTGCTCTTAAAGCTAATAAGCCTTTTTCTTCCATGATGGCATTTCACTGGCATGCTGCAACGTAACACCGCCTCCTGGTGATCGGATCACTAATTGGTGATCTTAAGTAGCCATGATTAGACTTAAAGAAAAATAGAGAAAAATATAAAAGAAGAGGGGGGGAAAAAAATAAAGACAAATAGAGAAGATCGCCCAACCCTAGTTTGCATCCCTTGCTTTTCTAACCACAATGCCTCCACAGTCACCACTGCCCTTTCTTTTGATAACAACCAACTATTAGGATGTACAGTCGGGGTATAGGACAGAGCTGTAGGCTACAAAAGTTAAGTTGTAAGCTTGTACCTAATGTTCTCAACACTGGACAAGTAGCCAGTAATGTAATGCAGCTACTAAGTTAGTTACTTCCTATATTAAGACGTTTTTATATTATAAGACGTCAGCTTTCCTGCTCAGCTGCGCAGTCTGAACAGGAGGGGAGACGTTTGCTAGTGCTAACCGGCTTCACTTTTCTAGCTGTTTGGGAAACAAGATAAGTTAAGCTGCTCTTATAACAGAACCTGTCACATAGATGTTCTGTGAAGAATGAGGAGAGAAAACTAGCCAAGCATTTAGTGTTACTGTGTCCTCGCACAGAGTGCGAGTGAAAACATTAGTAGCATATTGATTAATGATCGTGGGAAATTTCATTAGCGGCAATCATAACGCTGGTGAATGAATATAGGGGAAACCGTGACCTTCCTGACTAGTCTAAAAAGGGAGAGTGGCAGTTTAGAGGCAGGAGAAACAAAACTTAATTTATTTCTGTTTGTTTAAAAGCTAATCAGAAACAAATTTCTTTAAAACAAATCCACTGCAACATATCCAAGGAAACATCAAAGTCACAGGCAGCAGAAAACTACAGTACAGAACTTTCTGCACTTTGTCTTTTTTTTTTCCCAGTTAGTGCTCAAATTGAATTTAAGTTTCTGATTTACTTCCTGGGGTTCCCTAATCCATGTTATCATTTATTTTTACCGCTATTTAATTCCCTACACCTAACTATGACTATTTCCTTTTGAATGGCACACAAAGGGAACTTGGGTTGTGTTTCTCACAGTAGATTTTACCTCTTAAAGGTTACTGTAAGTGGTATGCTCAAGTAGGGTATGAATATATTGACATGTTTGATGATAATTAGTTAATGGCTCCATCAATTTATACTTTAGAAATTTTAGAACTTCCAGAAAATAGTGAAAAATGGCCATTGCAGCTTCCTAAACCCCCTGTTTTGTCCACCCAACTCTCCAAAACCTAAAGATATTTAATATTTTTACAATTGAGAAGTCCCCACGACCCTGGACGCAGGATAAGCGGTTGACGATGGATGGATGGACAATTGAGAAGTTGAAACAAGGGCATTTTGGGTATTTTTGCTAATAAAAATACTTAAATGATTAATACATTCTCAAAGTAGTTGCCTTTGCTGTTGATTGACTTTCTTTCAGCTTTACAGTAGGAGCTCAGAAGGTCATGATTTGTTTCCATGAACACTAGTGACAAAAGTTGTTTTTGCTGTCCAGATGTCAAACAGAAACATTAACCTGCTTATCCTGTTATGATCAGACACTATTTGTTATCATTATTTTATTAATCAGCAGTTGTTCAGTTTGCTTTGCAAAAAGGTTGTGGCAGTTTGAAAGAAGCAGAATTAGACTGAGTATGCTCTGATTGCCCATGCTCTCCCCTCCAGGTTTACCTGCAACCCTTAAAAGGCCCAATGGCTACCGACATGCCCACGGACACGGTGCCGTCTCCTCACCCTGCACCAGCCTCACCCCCTGACACCGCCCCAGCCTCCCCTCCTGCTGTCAGCTCCAGCGCAACCCAAGATCCGTTTTCGACCCAGAATTCAGCAATAGCTGAAAACGCTGAAACAGCGGTGACCTCAGAACAAGATGCTGCTCCAGTTCCCACCCCGGCCCAGCCTACAGACCCAGATGTGGCCCCAGGTTCTGAGCTGCCCTCTGTCTCTCTGCTGCCACCCCCACCGCCTCCAGTCATCGCCAAGAACCCCAGCTGCAAGATCATGACCTTTCGGCCCACCATGGAAGAATTCAAAGACTTTGCCAAATACATTGTCTACATGGAGAATCAAGGAGCTCACCGTGCTGGCCTGGCAAAGGTGAAGACAACACGCATACAAATAGATAGTGCTCTCATATATAAACTCAAAGATTTTGTACAGTCCTGATTGCTGTTATGGAACGGTCATAATGCATGAATTGCATGAATTATTATTATTATGTGCAATGGTGGAGAAGAAGTATCAAATTTTAGTAATATGAGAAATATAATTTGAATAATATTATGTTAATTAAATAATATGATATAATATCATCAGCCTGCGATGGACTGGCGACCTGTCCAGGGCCTCTTGCCTAATGTAAGCTGGGATTGGCTCCAGCCCCCCGCGACCCTGTACGCAGGATAAGCGGTTGAAGATGGATGGATGGATGGATATAATATCATCAGGTCGACCTAACTACAGACCACAAGAAAAACTAAGTTCACCACTGTGTGTTATACAGTAAGCGCTCAATACAAAACCCACAGTTCAACCACCAATTAATGAGTCCTTATCTCAGTTCAGATCTCCTAGGAGTCCATCTTTCTATATCCCAGTAAGCAAACAAAAAATACTCAGTTTGAGGTTCAGTTCAAAAGTTGGCCAATGAAAATGAAACCAAGTGAGGCCTCTTGTGTTTAATAGACAAGCTTAGCACTTCTCCAACAACACCAGGCTGTAACTCGGGACAGACTGGGCCTCTTTTGGACTTGTGCGTTTGGTTTAAAACTGAGCTGACTGGTGGCTGTGTGTGTGACGCAGACACCGATCGCCACAATACGCTTACCTTGCTACACGTGTCTTTTCCCTGTCCGTCTAAGCGGCGGATGGCCACCAACTTACCAGCTGGTGGCGGGTGCTACTTTCATTCTCTGTGTGACACAAGTTTCTGTAGTGTCAGTTTCTGTCAAGCTTAAGGCCAGAGTGTAATCGCAACCTTTGCGATCAGAAAATCTCATTTTATCACATCGCGATAATATCGCAAATGCAATAAATCATTCAGCCCTAGTACAAAGTAAGTCTTCCAAAAAAATTCCATATTTTCTTTCATTAACAAGTGAAAACTATTAAAAACAAAAATATTTTGACATTTTAGAAGTTGGAATCAGCAAATGTTTGGCATTTTGTTATGTTGTCAGAAGTGAATGTTCCGTCAAATAATTGATAGATCTGATAATCCGAATATCTATTGTTGTATAATGTGTACAGTGGAATTAAATAGGAATTGAATGTCCTGTCAGATTAGAGAGTTTTACCAGCCCAAATAGCGTACAGTACGACTTGAATCGTCTTGTTGATAATGTTATTGTTGAGTGTAAAGATTTAGCCAAATATGGCTGCATGTCATTGTAAAACTGTAAGCTTACTGAATGTAAATCTAAATGCTAAACATTCTCCTTCTCTAGGTGATTCCCCCAGAGGGCTGGAAGCCGCGGAAGTCCTACGACACCATTGAGGACATGGTTATTCCAGCTCCCATCACGCAGGTGGTGACTGGACAGTCAGGTCTGTTCACTCAGTACAACATCCAGAAGAAGTCTATGACGGTGGGCGAGTACCGCAAGATGGCGAACAGCAAGAAGTAAGTTGGTACCCGGTCTAGAGGCCTCATTGATAAACGTGGCTGCTCTTTTAAGTTTTTGCACATTGTCAGCCATGTGTTTAGAAGGGATTGAGACTGATGATCAGAGGCTTCTCGGTCGTTTTTGTCATCCAAGTAATGTTTTATAAGATTTACGAATATTTTGATATCAATAATTAATGATATCCTCTGATCCATGTAAATGGAAATAACAAGATGTGAGTATTTATTTATTCTTTTTCTATAGTTCAGGGGTAAAAAAAGATCTTAATCTACTGATTGAAGATTCTACTGAATGAAACCATGAAGAAGACCCAGGGGGATTCAGTACTTTATTTAGATATTGTAAAAGCCTAGTTGCTGTAGGTTTGTTTTGGAGAGTCTTTTCTGCCCTCTAGCGGTCATAAAATTCAAGGCAAGTCAAGTTTTTTTTTTTTTTTTTTTTTTTTTTTTTTTTGTATAGCACATTTCAACAGCAAAGCAATTCAAAGTGCTTTATAATAAGGGATTTAAATACAGTTAAAGAGTTAGAAAATAAAAAGAAGATAAAACTCCACCTTTAAAAGATAGGATGTAAAAGCCTCCCATATGTTTTAAGGATAGACCAACAGTAAAACCATACCTATTTATTGAGAAAATGTCTAAGCATATGCATGTGAAATACCACTACTAATAAAAAGAAAGAATACTAATGTTGATATATTGCGTATCCTTTTTCCATTACTGCAGTTAAGAAGTTACTGTTATTGCAAGAGAAATGGAGAATATCGGCATCAATGAATTGTTCTGAAGTAGTACCTGTTGTAAGAATGTATTTATCCTGTTTGAGTCATATGGCTCCAGTGTGCAGTTTGTACATCTAAAGTAGCTGATATGCTACTGATTGAAAATCGGTCAATGCTGTATGCTTGCCAACATAGGGGTTTAGTTAAAGCACCATCTCCCTGTTCACTGCTCACAGTATGACTGGTCCTGTGCCATTTACAGGTACTGCACACCCCAGCACAAAGACTTTGACGACCTAGAGAGGAAGTACTGGAAGAACCTAACATTTGTGTCACCCATTTATGGTGCAGATGTCAGTGGCTCCATCTATGATGAGGTAAGGGTTTTGTGTGTGTTCCCAAGAAGTGTGTTAGAACTCATTGATTCGGGCTGATTTGCTAACCCTGTTTACTTTGATCAGGGTTATTAATCCTGTCTATGACTTTATGATTTGAGGACAAAAAAGAATTCCACTTTTGGCATTTTATTTGAACTGCTTTCAATGACGGAGGACGACCTTTGACTGGAATTTATATGCCGTGGCCATTATGGGTTGTATGCCCGTCCGCCATCAGTCCCATTATGGTGAAAGTGATTTCTCAGGAACGCCTAAAGGAAGTTTCTTCAAATTTGGCACAAACGTCCTCTTGGACTTTGCCAGCAAATAAGGTTTCCGCAACAATTGTCAGCAAGTACATTTTTGTTTGACTACAACACCATCTGGTGGTCATTGATAGACATTGAAGAGCACCTTGAGTGTAGGATGCAGACTACTGTGTACATGCTAATCCTTAAAATGCCTGTCTCTATTCAGGACATTCAAGAGTGGAACATTGGCCATCTCAACACCCTGCTGGATATGGTGGAGCAGGAATGTGGCATAGTCATTGAGGGTGTCAACACTCCTTACCTGTACTTTGGCATGTGGAAGACCACATTTGCCTGGCACACAGAGGACATGGACCTCTACAGCATCAACTACCTGCACTTTGGACAGCCAAAGTCCTGGTCAGTCACTGTTTGTTTTTCTTTTTTTTTTGCTTGACGCTTAACCTCAGTCCTTTAGCTTGTAATTGGTTTAAAACCCTGTGCTTGTTGCATAGTCATAGAACGCAGCTATAGTGTGTGTAAACTGTTGCTACTAATTATGTTCCAACAATGGATGCTATACTTTAGGTGACAGGAGCTGCCGTGTCATGCTGCATAGACAGCTGCAGGATATTCAAAGCCACTTTTAGGACTATGCTCTGATTAGGGTTATTTCTGATCTTTGATTGAATTGAATCACTGATTATTATTGATCTATCCACTAATGATCACTGATTAGTTTGTATTCTAAAACCCTTGCATGAGGCACCCTGTAAAAAGCATTGCTTTACTTTATGTCCAAATGTTGAAGTCTATTTTTGAACTACTAGTTACACATTTCCAAAGTGATTCGTGCCTCTTGTACCTAGGTCTGAAACGATTCATTGATTAAATCGATAAAATTGATTAATAAAATGCATCGACACAAATTCAGCACAGTGTTTCGCATGGACATTTATTACTGTCACACATCATGCTTATGCTTTCAACACAATGTGATTATAATGGAGCTGTTTGCAAAGTGGAGGAAGAGAGAGAAAATAGCGAGGGACAAAGAAGAAAGTGTCCAAAGTATGGGATTATTTCAAACTAAAGAAAACAGCAGCTCTGTAATGTTACCATCCGTCTACTGTAGAAACTTACACTATATATATTACTTATACTTATTACTTTTACATTCTGGACAGGTCTTTCTCCACTGCATGCTTAATTGAATTATCTCAAAGCAGCTTTCAAAATCTGATGATAAAAGCTCTCTAGTGTACATCAGAAGCCCTCAACCCATTTGCCTCAGTGAATCGGTCCAAAGCACTCATGGCTGGGCTAGAGGGTGGGAAGTTTCCATTGGGTATTAAAGATTACAACTTTATGACAGCTATGTCATTCACATTTCTCAGATTTTTGTTTTTGACTTGTTTTTCTGGAGCAGCAAGCTTTAGATACTCAGAAATGTGTTCTCTGCTATACACTGTAATTATGTTTATTTGTGCTGCTTTGAGGATGTGGCTCCTTATATGGCAAACTTCTGAGCGATTTGATCGTGCTTGGCATTTTTTATTATTTTTTGGATTTGACCTTTTTAGTTATTGGGACAAACACATCATGAATAATGCCAGAATTCAGTTTTGTTCATCGTCTCATCTTCTACCATTTCCAGCTGTGTTTAAGCATTGTCTGTGATTCTTGAGGGATCTGTGGATAATTCCTGATTTGGGGAGAAAACAAAATAGGAAAACAGTTGCAATTTGTATATCTCTGAAGAATGTAGAACAAAGAGAAAACAGTACAATGACCTGATTTTCACAGGTGTTATGAAATTTGAGGTTTCATCCTGACTTCACTCTTGTGAATGCACAGAAAGTTTAACTGAAACCAGTTATAGCAGCTGTTGCTATTGACAGTGATTTCTATTCTGTGCATCATTATTCCTTCCCTGGAGGTCCCTTTTTTGTCTTTTTCGTCGTTTAAACGCAACAGGTGAGATACGTGTGTGTGTGTGTGTGTGTGTGTGTGTGTGTGTGTGTGTGCTACACAGCTAAGTTACCTAGCTAGTAGCAACAAATGAACATTAGTTATCATTACCGCTTAACATGTAGATGACTTATTTCATGGGCTTTTCCGTCTTAATTTCTGATAGGATTGAGAGAGAGAGAGGAAATCAGGGAGAGAGGGGGTCGCACTTTGTTTTACGACAAAGTGCGACTTCCTTGACTAAAATTATCTTTTAAATTCACAAATCTCATATATGTAAATCAGGGCTCAATTCAACCGGGATCAAAAAATTTGTTGTCTCTTGACGTTAACTAACATACAAATTTTTTCCGTACTAAGGTCACAGGAGCTGATGTGGAAGGAAATTACTTCTCTGAATGTAAAATTCTTTGACTGTCTCTCATCTCGTCCCCCTCGTGTCATACATGCTGTGCGTGTGTCTCCCTCACTGAGTTAGAGGTGCAATGCACAGATTTCATTTCCTGATTAGCGTCACATGAGATGATTATGGGCTACTAAAACAGTGCTGTAAAGGCTAGAAAAGCTGTGTGGGTTAAAATAGAAACACTCCGGCATGCTACACTGACTTCTGTCACCAGCAGCTCAGCTTTCACTGTTTTATGGGGGGAGGTTTTAACAAAAAAACTCACGAATAGAGTCCTATACCTTATACCCCGAAGAAATGTCTTGGAAGGTATGAAAAAATAGATACCGCCCAAGCCTTGTGTGTGCATGCGTGTATTGCTTTTTCTCTTCTTTTCCTCCACATTGTTTTCATTCCATGGCACTGCAGGTGGTGAGCAGAGCCATCCTAGCCTTGGAGTATTCAGAAATACAGTATTACTGTGTCTGTGTGTTTTTCTTTTCTTTTTTTTTCTTTTCTTTGTTTGCTCTCTCACCTGTCTTCCTTTTTGTCAAAGTATGCTTCTCTTCCACCTTCCTCTCTCTCCTGTCGGCCTCCTGGAGTAATGTATGGTGTGTGTGTGTGTGTGTGTGTGTGTGTGTTACCAGTTTCCTCCCTCTGTGATGTGATCTCATTAAAATCTTCTATCTGTCTGGTTTTCATACCTCTCACTGAGAACGGGAAGGTATAATTACAACTTACTGTCAGTGTGTAAATCCGTGTATGGTTTGTTCTTTGATTATTTCAAAGCAGATACACTTTGGCGAGGGCGGTGCCTGATTAAATGTAATTAAGATGAGCTTGAACATCAACATAAGTGGGTTTTTCATTTCTTCTGTATCAAATTAATTCAGTGATAGTTGTCAGTACATCCAATGATACACGGCAAACATGTATTAGTTAAATTGGCAAGCTGTATATTAATGAATCATACACTTAATAGGTTCGGGTAATTTTCGTTCAGCCTCTCTACACTGTTTCAACCTGACCTTCATTTTCTTTGTGAGATGGAAGAATTTAGAAAGTTTCGTGGCACTGCAGTAACACATGGATAAGGCTATGCATAAAATCAGGCGCATCAGACGTCATCCAGCCAGAGGGAACGACCACTGACCGTGCAGTGCACCCGTTCCACTGGCAACACAACCCATAGTAGGGCTACCAGAGAGGGAGTGGGGCGTTGGAGTGTACATGGCGAGGAGGAGGTCGCAGGAGCGGTGATCGTTTCCTCTGGTTGGATGAAGCCCGACGCAGACCACAGCTGTTGCAAACAACAGGTGCACATGTATAGCAGCCAGTTAGTTTGAAAACCATTATGGACACCTGTCATAGATAGAACAAAACGAAATAGTGAAAGAACGAACCATCCACAGATTTGTGTGCAGTCCATGTAATCGGTGTATGGTTCGTGCTTTGATTATTCCGTTTCAAAACCAAAACTGAAAGACAATAAACAAAAAAAACAGACTTCTGTTTTTAAACGCAACACGGAAAAACAAAGCAGCTGCGTTTTTTTTTTTTCTATGACCCGTGTTGTATCTCTACTGGTTTTAAAACTAACTTGCTGCTGTACACATGTGACAGCATGTGGTCTGCCTCTGTCCCCAGATTGGTCACACTTAACAAAACATAGCCTATAGGCTATATTTCTTTTTCAAGTTGCATCGCATCTCATAGTGACTGTGGCGAATATGATTGTAGAAGTGAGCACTACATTATAGCTACATACGAAAAAAGCAATTAAAGAAAATGTATGGTAGTGATGCGTTGCTTTGCTTGCGAGCCAGTCAAACACTCAGTTATTCTATTTCCAGTCAATTATTGATTAAGTAGGTCATCATCCAGATAGCATTTTGTTTTGGGCAGATGTGAAGCAGCTGGTTACCTGACCATCTTAAGAAAATACTCTAATATGTTTATCAAGGGTTTTTTGCTGAGGCTACAGCCAGGGTGTGAGCTACAGGTGAGCCAGCCTCCTCAAAAGACACGAGCTCCCCTGAAAGCATGATTTTTGATATTTTGGGGAGTGTCTAAAATATTGACAGCATGCTATTTTTCCTATTCATTTCTATTTTTCTGTATCATCATGGATCATGCGTAAACGAGGAGCGTCGGGCTTCATTCTCTTCATTAAGGCACATGGCATTGATTGAATCAACCACTTACAGGACAGCTGTCTCAGAACAAGAGAACAAAAGTGATAAAGTCCCAACATCAATTGTATAGAGTACATTTTAAAAGGCTTCTGTTGCAGATTTCAAATATTTGAGGCAAAATTGTAATTTTGTGATTTTCGGGCTATATAAGTAAAATTGACAAGACTTTAATAACAGAATACAGTTGTTGTTTTTCTGGAGTGTTCATGTGTGTTGTGGCACTGGGAAATAGCACAATGGCAGCTTGTGGAGCATCAACTGAGATAATATCCGTTTAAAGATGCGGTCAGTGTGTTGTTTTACACAGAAGATAATAAGTACAGGTAATCTGACATGCAGTGTAGGCCACCACTCTGTGTGTGTTCCCTTAAGATACACAGATAATTGTTTTTGTAAGAATCTTTGGAATTACAAAATCATTCAAGCTTTCAAATATGCCATAATATACAGTCAGTAATTGATATTTAGAAACAAAAATGCACATTAGTTATTATTAGTATATTAGTTGGACAACTTATTTGTCTGCACGTCACACTGCCTGCATGGCTTTTTAAAGCTGATACCTGCCCACGCTGAGTCTGCAGTTTGCCAACACATTAATGTTACACTGACGTTTCTTTTTACTGGCGAAAAACGAAATCAAAAAAATCGCATTAGAAACTCAACATCTTGCAGTTGTTTTGTACCGTTGGCCAATCAAGAGTTGTAGTGACGTGACAAGTGGTTGTCAAATGTTATTTGTCTGATCTCAGTCAAGCGGCAACCTCTGAGACTGAAAAGTGAAACCGTGCAGGCGGAACTTAAACCTCCATTCTCTCTAACGGCCAGCAGGGGGCGAGTCCGCTGGTTGCAAATAGAAGTCCAGTTCCATTACAAATATTGGCAAAATGACTTTTATTTCTCACCTGATATATTACCTCAGTAGACACTTTCCTAATGAGTTTATGGTCTCAATCGCTAGTTTCAAGTCTTCTTCAACACAACATGATGTTCATTCAGTAAATAACGGTCCTATTTAGGGGAAAAGAGACGTTAAAGCAGAGTATGCTTTAGGGCGGGACTGCCTTGTGATTGACAAGGCACTACCATGGCGACCTGTCAGTCAGGATAGAGGCGACTTATATCCGCTGCTCTGTGTACATTTTTTATTAAATGGCTGTCAGCACGTTTGTGTCTGTATTTTATTTATTTTTTATATCTATAACAGAATAACACAAGTTAAAAGTCTTTGGTTTTGTTGTAACACTGATAAATTACAACTTTTGGAGGGAGGGACAGTAAAATGTATACGTTCACCACATTCACACCATTCAGTTCTTTTTAAACCATGTGCTTTTTTTTGTCTCGTTCTCCCGCTTTCTTTTTATTCTATTCCTTGGTTTTGTTCTTTGTCTGTCACACTCTCTCAGTGCTCACCAAGCCTTCCCACCTTCGTTTTTTTCTGAAATTGAATCATTTTCACTTTTACACTTGTGTGTGGTGGAGTAATTACAGGCTGTTAAACAGAGCATGCCCCCTTAAAACACACACACTCTTTCTTCCTCTCTCCTCATAGTGCAGCCGTTTGTGAAATTAAGTCCATTCCCCCTGCAACTCTGCTGCCATCAAAGTCAGACCCCACCATAACGACTACTACTGCTACACATACACACACGCTGGCGGATGTGTAACAGACCTCAGCCTTAGCAGTCTGTCACTTTCTCCCTTCCTTTATCCTTCCATCATTCTTTTTCTCTTTATTTTCATTGCTGAAACCTTCTCAATCGCCCCTCTACCCCAACACACACCAGTAGATCTGCTGTCAGATGAAAGATTAGCCTTGGAGCATTTGAAGGGGGTGGGGGATGGTAGGGAAAGGCTGACGAAAGAGAATTGAAAGGGATATTTTGAAGTGTACCCCAGATGCATCTTCCTGGGAAGGTGGAGTTTATTATGAATCCCTCACTGTCCTCAACCTCCTCTGTAGTGCAAAGGTTTTGAACCATTCTCGTTTGACAGTTTTTTTGTCTCAGAGGAGAGAAGTAGAGCGCTGCATATAGCATTAGTTTGGTTGTACCTACAGTTTGGATGTTGGTGTTCGGGGCTTTGACTTAGTGTTTGCAGTAAATCCTTCACAGGTCCCATAGTGGTTGCTTTTATTTTTAAATAGAGGGTCTGAGCTGTAAGGCGGGTTCTTCTGATCAAAATGTACCCTGTGCTTCACATGCCTGTGTGTGCAACATGTAGATTAACCATATATGCAGGCACACATGTAGCAATAGTATAGAAACAGATGTAAAGTGTGTTTGTCCAATGTTTCTTATGGCACAAATGCAATCGGTGTCCTAGTTGGAATTTGGATTCTTAAATATCTGTAATGTCAACAAAATCTAACACTGTGAAAAGAACTACCGCAGTGTGGTAGCTATGTTTTAAATCAAAGCAAATATCAATCGTAATACTGTAAATTTAGTAAATTTAAAAGGAGCATTGCACTGTTTTTGTATTTTGTTTCACTTGTTAACGAACCACTCCAAATAAGTTACACAGCAAAAGCAACTAACCGCCTTGGAATCCCGTGTGAACAGTCTTGAGTTGGAATAACGGGAGTTTTTATTTTTGAGGTTAATGGAATAAATGATGTTCATTATTAGACTAAACATTCTGCTAGTTTTTAAAAAGAAGTTTATCTTCTGTGACAGTAGAGAATTGTAGCGAGCTATCTGACCTTCAGTGTTTCCCCATATTTAATTTGGTAAATAATCCAATTAATTTTATTTCCATATTGTATACGTTGTGGTAACAGGTTTTGAAAACCGGATTTTGGCACGGGTATCCTCCATCCTCGTGCTACATTCACCAAGTCCGACACAATTTGATAAGTTATATTGTATACTGTGCTTGTATTGTGTACAATTAAGACTTCATAGCCTCTCTACTCACATACTGCAACACTTGTTACAAAGTGAGAAAATGACAGAATTAAGTCACTAACCTGCCTGTCCGCTCTCTCTGGTCCTTTTTAACTGCATTTACCATAAAGGCTCTAATACGTGTGCATTCAAAAGTGGCTAGCTTGATCGAGTTCTCACAAATGAGTGACAGTGGATACACTTAAAGCTGTTCAAACCCTTAGTTAACGTTACCATAATTACCTCAAAAGAAAAGTGGTTGTCTTGAGTCGGATGCCAAAGTGTGTGAGCTCACGAGTTTACAGCAGTGGGGAGCAGTGGCGCAAAACACAACGTTAGAACTCTTTAATGTTTATAAATATTTTTTGGTTCATTTTGAAACTATGGCGGAACAAAAAAGACTGTTGCGGGCTGCCATAGTGTCGTTATTAATGGGAAACACTGACCTTACATGTGTGATCTGGCAGACGTGCACTCAGTACTTAAATTGCACTATTTATAAAGACAGCTGTGACCGACTAGATGTAGTCGTTCTTATAAATCACGTGTTAAACAAGAGAATTTTAGAGCAGCAATACTTAGTGGTCCTCTTCATACACGTGGCCATTAACTACAAATCACAAAATTAAAGCAATGCACATATGTAGCATGTCTGTAGTGATGTAAAACACTAACACATGCTGTGCCGCTTCTAAAATTGTCATTACAGCCTAATTCCACCCGGCAGGAACACCGTCTCTCACCATAGATAAGTCATACTCTTCCTCAGAGAGGTGGGAAAAGTTCAAGCCTTCATTTGCCGTGTGTTGTTTTATTTGTGTGTTTCTCCCGCTGCCGCCGGAGTGACAGACGTGTTGCTGCCATGGCAACCGTGGCCTTAGGAGGGAGGGAACAGGAGGAGACACGCTGATCGGCTGATTTGTTCTGTTTGATGATGGGATGGAAGGAATCATCTGAGGGATGTTCTCTGGTGCGGGCTGCTCTGATGTTTTGTACATTTACGCAAAAAGCTCTGCAGTGTGATTCTCCACCAAGGACAAAAACACCTTTTTAAAGGAATATTTTAAAATTTTAGGGAACACACTTATTTGCTGTCTTCCTGAGAGTTAGAGGAGAAGATCAATATTAATTTCATCTTCAGAACAGAGGTATATCCCTGACGTGTTTAGCCTAGCTAAGCATAAACACTGCAACACACATTACCCAACACCCACCTTGTTTTATCCCTCTGGTGTTAGACTAAACATGTTGTAAAATGTGTTTCAAGCCACAGTATAGCTAGTAAAGTGGTACGTGCTAATAATGCACAAAAGTGTTCATAATGCACAGTATGTGTCACTAATGCATTGTGACCATTTTTGAGAAAAGCTTTTTCAGTTAAAAGTTTTATGTAACCATAGAAAAACATTGGTGCAGTTTGTGTGATCTAGTTGGTGGCCACTGATAAGTTCCCATGGAACACGTATCAAAAAGTAAGGCTCTGTGGTATGTATGGAAAGAGTGCCATATCTTCTCTTATTGGCACTCACAAGAATGCCCGTTGCTCTGTGGTGTAATGAAATACCAGAACCCAAGGCTAGGTTTCAGTTGATGCAAAGTTTTCAGGTAAACACTGAAGTGAAACCTCAACGGTCCAAAGTTAAGACCTGTCTTATTGTTGCTCTATAGACACAGAACAATTTACAACTCTGATCTGATGACCAGGTTCATTACTATTGTTACTAATCATGAATGACCCTGTTAAGAGCAAAACGCACAAATAAAAAAAATATGTAGACATGTAGAGAATGATTACGGTCCTAAAACCAGCACCATTTTTACTCACTAAAATAGGCCAATTACATCTGAAAGATAATAACCTGAACATACGTTCTTTGTCAGATGTTACCTGCTCGCTCCCAGATAGCATGAATGACTTTGATCACAAGACACTGATGTGGGATACTTCTCTATTTCTAGGCTTGAAAAATAAACACTGGAGGAGGCTGCACCTCTCCTGTAGTGCTAAGCTTCCATCTATGGGTGGCAGTGTGGCACCATGTCTCGGCACCTCTGATTGAAATTGACTTTGCCTTTTACTTTCTTTGTGTTTCTTATTTTTATCTCCCCTTCTCCCTCTGCCTTATGCTCTTGCTCAAGTGTTGTAGCTTCCCACCATCTCTCCATCTTTGTTCTTTCTTTTTCATTTTCACTTCTCTCTTCTCTCCTTTTGTGTCAAACATCCATGCAGTTGCTGTGAGTCAGAGATGTAGACCCCCCCCCCCCCCCCCCCCACCCCCCGTAGTTCATTGCCCGAGGTCTCTGGAGGGTTAAGCAACCCAGAGGAAATAATTGCAGTAATAAAGAGCCGTGTAATAACCTCACAAATGAACGGATCATATTTGAGCTTTGCTGGCTCCCTCCTACTCTGTTTTACAAATAAACTCGCTTTCTAAATGTAGCATCTGACATTTGGTGTAATGATATATACTTTCCAGTACCTGCCTCATATATTAACAGTATAAACACTTCCTTGGTAATGTTTGTATCCTCCACTACCTGGTGTGTGTTGGAGCAGCACTGAACCGGTGCCACAGTGCTTCTCTATTTGTACAGTAATAAAACAGAAGAAAACTACTAAAATATGAGAAAACCCCAAAAAAGGGGTCTTAAAGGCTAATTTGCAGAGATGCCTCTGCTTAAAAACAAGGCAGTAATGGACAAAGACAAACTAGAGTAGTGTATCGTAACGGATCAAAGCAAGACTGTATCAAACTTAAAGCCGCCGTCCGCCAAACTTTGAAAAGAATGATTGGTTTGCATGACGTGTGCATGTGTAAAAAGAAAGAGGAGGGAGGGGTGCTGAGGTGTACGTCATGGGTAATTTAATTTCTTAAAACAGTGAGTGCTGAGGGCAGTGAAATAACCCAGCACTCCCAAAACAGTAATTTCTCGTTGTCCTGCCCTTCACCGGTCATTTAATCTTTTCCACCACCCTCCACTTTCCCCCCTTCAAATTTTAACTTCTAGACGGTGTAGGGCTGCATTTACTGATTGAGCCCCCCCCCCCAGAAATTCTCTTTTGAAAAGGCTAATTTAAAACACACACTTGTAAAATAAAAAGGGCAGCTGTACAATGTCTTCATTTTGTTGTTCAGAATGATTATTGCAGTCGGTTTGAAAGATTTCTTGTAAATGTTTTTAATAGGTCAACCTTTCACTAAACTAATCACCTTGATTCCCCTCTGTCCGCAGGTATTCCGTCCCACCTGAGCACGGCAAAAGGCTGGAGAGGCTGGCACAAGGTGAGCCCCTAATGCGTTTAAAAATTATTATTTTATTCATTATCATACCTGTTTTAGCCTTTGGTAAGGCACGTTAAGTGAAGGAGCAAGTGCTTTAAACTGTTCAGCACACACCATGAAATCCTACTCATGCTACACACTTAAAGCCTAGTTCACACTACACAATTTTTAGCCCGATTTGCTGCTCGGCGAGCGTCGGGCTGTGATTGGAAGTAAATCGGTTGTTGATCGTTGGTCGGCAGTCGTTATGTGTGAACTACACAACAACGCTTCAAAACGGCTCCCCGACACATCGCCGACGTCTGCCAGATATCTAGCATGCCAAATATCTGGAGGAGTCGGCCGACTCGACATCCACATCCAGCTAATGAGAGTAGGCAGCGACTTTTTCACCGCAAAACACTTTTTTACTCACCTCCAGCTCTCTCTGTAGCTCACACAATCCCTGCTACCTGCGTATGATAATCCATTATTTCACCCATATACTTTGTCTTTACTATTGGTATCTTTTATAATAACAAACAACAGCTGTTTCATGTGTAGGTTTGTGTCATTTCCCGTTTCACATTTCATGTGTGTTTCCTTGACAAAACGTGGTTTGGAGACCAGCATCGGGTGACGCAGCCGCTGTCAGCTCGTGTAGTGTATGACCTCCTGTCACCGATCAGTAACATAGTGTGAATGCCACAACGACTTCAAGACTGACGTCACAAGACGGCAAGTTGTGTAGTGTGAACAGCACGGCTATCGGCCAACACTGAAAGTCGTGTAGTCTGCACAAGCCTTAACACACGCACAGAACACACACTAGCGCATAGGTGCAGCGTACTTACTGGTTGTCCGTTGTGCGTGGGAATAAAGTAGAAGTAGCACCTCTCAGTTGAACCCTGCCTCATTCCTCTTAAGCACAGCATGCACAACACTGGGCCCTTTACCACTCACAAAAAAAAAACAACCTTTCTGGCTAACACAGTGGTCCTCACACTAAACGGTGTGTTATACGCTGTGGGCCACACATTGAAAAATCTTTTGCTTGTACTGAGTGGGTGAGAAACTTTTGATATCTCACTTTCTCACCATATACAAAAACATGGATTTCTTTTGTCACCTGGCTGTGCTAAAATGGAGCTTTAGAAGGAAGAGCAGCTTGACGCACTTAGTGTGTGCAGTCAGTTATACTAAAAAGATCAGGGGGCTGTAAATGCTAAATTTGGAGGAGAAGCTTATTGAATTGAAGCCAGCATCATCAACTGTGTGTTCTGCCGAATGAGTTGGAGGAAGCCCATACAGTGAAGTTGTTTATGGCGCTGAGGAGAAAGCATTAGCTGTCGCCCGGTTGCTACGTCTTCATATGTGTCACCACAGCATTGCAGATTTTGTCTGAAGTGAAATAGTCTTTAACCACTCTGCCTTTAGTGTTTCTTCAGCCATCTACTCCTCTCTGTGACATAAGATTTCTGCTCGCACCCCTCCCTTTTGTTTCCACCGCTCCGATCTCCTATCCCCTGTTTGGATCAACGAGGATTAACGTGTGTATTGCATATCTCTCTGAGTGGGGTATAAGATGAGGGGATGATGATCGAGAGTTGCCCAATCCAAACTCCATTATATAGACACGCACTGTTTGTCCTTGTTGTTGTGAAGAGCTGAGAACAAATCAATAATCACCAATGCAGAGCCTCTTTGTCTTGTTGTCCTTCTATTGTACTGGAGTAGCTGGAATATGTAATACACAATATGTGACAGAAAAGCGCTGTCTTCAAAGAAACCCCCCCAGCACTGTCCAGGTAATATTAAACACATGGCTTACAGTGCAGTTGATGTTAAAACATGCTGATCAAAGATTTATTTATACCACAGCTATCCAAGATTGTGCCTTGAACAATATAAATGGCTTAATGTCAGGTATAACAAACAATGGCTTTATTTCATGTTGATTTGCCAGTAAGGCTACATCCACAGTACTACGTTTTTGTTTTAAAACAGACCAGCGGTTTAGCTGCGTTTCAGAATTGATCTCCGTCTATATTAAATTGACTGAAAACGCACATATAGAGGCCATTCATGTACACTTGGCATGCGCGTGCCAGTGTAAACATGAAGCCGATTGCCTATTCCGCAGTTGCAGAACATTTGGCAAAATAAGAAAGTACTTCTACAGATGAAGAACCACGGGAGAGATTTTTTTGCATGGACCGACAATGAGGGGGAACTATAAAAGTAACACGGGAGTCCAAAGCGACTGGCGGCGGAAAACACCTAAATACGGTGATATGCACAGCACAAGTGGTTAAGTGTGTATTTTAATAATAATACCAAACATAAACACTGTCAGTAGCGTTGTGTTCTTGCTTTGCAGGACTGATAAGACCCAATCAGGGAACCAAATGTGAGTGTCTGCGTCATCGTTTTTTAAAGACCTCTGTTTTCGTCTGTCCTCACTAAAACGCTACCCCAGTGTTTTGAAACAAAAATGGGGTTGGCAGCGTTTTCAAACTGTAAATTATTAACTTCCACTTCCACTTCAAATGCCTGCTATAAGAAAGGCCTCTCATATTGACAGCTTAAGTCACAGTACACAAAACTGTCTTTGCTGATGAAGAATCAACAGTTGTTGTTAAATGGCCATAAATATCGAAGTGCTATGCACTGAATGCAAGTAGATTTTAAAATTCCAGTCATGCATTGTTTCTCATGTGCACTGATGCTGCTCTGATGGGCCCTGTTTATCCTTTCAGTATTGTTTCAGTATTGCAATTTAACACTTCAGTGAGAGTGTATAGTCTTCCTTAGCTGATTGGGACAAGTATTTCATATTATTTTGAGCTAATCAACTGGACAGTTCTGGATCTCTAGTAATCATAACAAGTAGCTTGACTCAGTGAAGTTAACGTTTCCTTGATAGCTGAAGCACAACCTATTTTCAAGATGAAGTTAGTTTTATGCAGTATTAACTTCACTGCATCCTGTTTTCTTTTACACTAATGGAGATTTTCAGTGAAGTTGTTCAAAACTAAATGGAACTAAAACTAAATAGATTTGAAAAGAGATTCAAAAAGGTTCTGATTTGATTGCGAAATTAAATAATGCATTCATAGATTAGATGAAATACGATGGAACCCTAACCTTAAAATGCATACTGCAGGCAGTCTTATCACTCGTCACATTGGCATTGAGCTTTCAGTCACAGTCAAATTACAGCGTTCCTCTCTCTTTTCATCTAACCAGCTGGCAGTGGGAGGAAAGCAATGCCAACGTTATTTAACAAGCACCCACTGACCTATCAAAGCCATCGTCAGCACAGGTAGCCAACTGTTTACGAGGTCCTTAAAAGACAGTTACGAGTGTAGCAGGAGTGCCGAATGGGGCTGGGACAACGGTCTTGTTACTTGAAAACTCCTCTCCAAACATTTGACACAGGGACAGCCGTAGCTATCACTCCTCATCTCCGCATTATTTCAGTCATGGCTCCACACTTATTGGGTGGCGGGGCCTGGGAGGGGACGGGATGTAAGATTGGAGGCAGAAACTTAATTTTCAAACTCAAAAGGACAGAATGAAGCCTTTAAGTTAATATTACCCCGCGGAGAGCTCAGAGAGCCAGCTGCATTTTAATGGGGATTAATACCCGGCCTCTGTCGGCACATTATTCACCTTTTATCAGCTCAAACAAGCAGGCAGGCGATGAGAAAATAGGGGGCCTCTCTCCCTCTCTTGCTTTGGAGGGTGGAACAGAGGCTGAAACAAAGCAGTGAAAATGAAGGATGAAATGGCTGCCGATTATACTGTCAGTCACATTAAAGTTTCACTGGGTGGAGGCTTGGATGGACCCCCCTTTGAGGCACTGGCGGGCACAGACAGTAAAGAGTGGGAGTTTGAGTGACGGAGGAGAAATTCTTGCTTTTGATTATGCAGAGGCCGACAGAGAGAGTCTCTCTGACTCTAAGAACAAAAGTGAGCCTTTGTTTTAGGGAGAGAGAGCTGGGGCTTTGAAAACCCAAAATGTCAGAGGGGTATATTATGATCTCAAAACAGTCTATGTTGTTAAGGAAGTGGGGTGGATGTTTTGTAACACAAAGGTAACATTGCTAAGTTTCAGCTATGCAAGTGCACCCTGATATGTTTGTAGTAGTTGAAATCATACATTTGTACAATATACAATTTGTGTAGTTTTTTAACAATTGCATGTGTTTTTATTGGCATATAAAAAATGCTGTGAAACGGACAAGTCTCCTATTAAATGAAACACTCCTATAGTTAACCATGTCGGATCAGATACTCCGCGACACTATCACTTGCTACCGGTATACTGCTACCCAGTATCATGCCAAAGCGTGTAATACACATACTAGTCCACCGTGGCAGTGTCACATTTTGCCTTGCCTAGGCATAGTAACGCTAGGTTATCGACACGTTCTCATTGCGCGGTCAAGTTAACAATAATAAATATGCAATAACCGGTTAGATGCCATTCCAATCTTCAGGCAAAGGTTTTCTCTTTGGTTGTGCGTGCCATAATGCAATCCAGCAGATATCCAACCTGGAGGCACACAAACAATGCGTTTACATGCACTGCGGGAACGTGATTATTCCACACTTTGGGCAGTAAATAAGTTCACGTCCATTAAACAGGAAATCAGATTTCCTTTTCCAGGTTGTGGGAATAACAGTATAGTACACACAGCTACATTTGGGCTGGAGAAATCAATTTAATTGCCGATGCTTAGCAGGGATTCTTAAAATACTCACCTGCCGACTAAAAGCTCTTGCAAAACTGCCAAAAAAACCTCGGCATCAAGTTTTCTAATATCTTACATTAGAACCATTAAGAACAATACAATTCAAAATACATTTCAAAATATTCCAACACAAATGAAAACCACATGCACAGTGAAATGCTATATGTACACCGTACATATGTTGTCGTAGAGCCTATGGTGTTGTATCTGTATAGTTTTTCATGGTTTAATCAGGCAATTTGGAGTTCCTCTGGATTGTCAGTGAAATATCTTAAATGCCCCCCCCGCAGGCTTCTTCCCGGGCAGCTCCCAAGGCTGTGACGCTTTCCTTCGCCACAAGATGACGCTGATATCTCCATCCATCCTGAAGAAATATGGCATTCCCTTTGACAGGGTGAGTGACAACGGTTCCATGTTGCATGACATTAAAGGACATTTTATTGGTCACTATGAGAAAATAGTGTTCGTTGACGGGCTTGCTGATAACACTTGCGGATCTTGCGTAAATGGCAGAAGAGGTTGGCTTATTTTGAATGACAGGTGACAACACAAACATCACCGCTACAGGTTGTAGTAATGATACAGTATGAGTGATGATGCTCTGTTGTGCCTGTCATAGGAAATTAATTGGCTTTCTATTTTTGTTCTGTTCTGTTCAGTAGGCAGTGTAAATCTTCACAGTTCAAAAATTAATGGAAGAAAAAAATAAATCTGGCACAGAGCAGGCATACAAAGTTCTCCACTGTCAGCAGATGGTTCCCCCCCACCCGATTTCACTCCCCCCCTCAGGACGTCATTATCACAGTGAACATGTTATTTGTTACACACCTACAGTACCTCTCTCGATTCATGTGTAAAAATAAAACCATCTTCTTGAGTTCTTGCAAGTGCAAAAAGGGACGTTTGATTTCTGAACCACTGCCTTTAGTTGAGAAGTTTATCTCCCACTCTCAGCCTCTACCCCTGTTTCTCCCCTCATGCCTGTCACCTTGTCTGGCTTGATGTGTCTCTTGATTGCCTGGATCCAGGCTTCACAAAGAAGTTGAGATCCACAGCCAGACGTACAGGGCTTAAGTTTTGGGGCAACACATTAAAAAAGAATGTGCTTAACTTGTCCTCACATTTCTTAACATTCTCAGAATAACACTGAGCTCATGGGAAGACACTCAACACTCGGCGCAGCAGTCATGTTAGGCGGAATTAATTTTGCTCGCAAGTCAAAAAAGTTTTGAGGAAAGTTGTTTCTGAGGAGTTGAACTCCTACTCAATGACAATTGTTGTGGATGTGAGACTCATGAGTAGTAATAGAATATATTTTAGAATTGGATCAGACTGAATAAAAGTGAGAAGTCTAAATTACATTTGGAGGATATGCAAAATGACCACGCAGGGTTGTAAAGAATAGTCACCACAGTTAAAAGAAATGCTACATTTAATTACAATTTTTTTTTATGATATTTTTATTATCTTTTTCTGTCATAAAGGTTTTTTCATATGATCTAAAATCTCCAATAAAGGAAATCAAAGAAATGTCAAGAAATTACCGTATTTCTTAATGACTGAACAATGGCTTGAGAAATAAGTGTCTCCCAATCTGTTGGAGTTCAATAATGTCCTTGATGAGAGACCTAATTATTTTTTATTTAACCAGCTTGTTTATGAGATGCTTTGCTGTCTTCATTGGACTTCACTCTGCAGTGGATATGCAGCTGGGGATTTTTTAAATCTTCATATGACTTTGATGGCGATTCAGTTGGCACTAGGTTAATAATAATAGCAATGTGTTAAAATGAGAACTGGTCAGCTTGAGATGTGTTGCTATATGATAGTTTAAAATATGTAGCATATTGTACATAAGCATGTACATATTGTGCATATTAAATCATGTAAAGTTAGCGCATACCAAGGAAGCCATTCAGGGTTTTGGACGCTGGATATTTGGAAGTTCAGTGAGGAAAGAGAAGTTTGTTATTGCAAAAATATGAATAAGTGAAGAACACTGGCTTAAAGTGAAGACAGAGAAAATAACTAATTAATATGAAAACAGTCGATATAGACGGATGGTTTCTGTGAGAAGATGAGATGCACTCAACAGTTCCCTGGAAAAGATGTGCTGAACACCCTGACCAGTACATGGCCGAAACAAAACAATACAAAAAACAAGTCTTTCATCAGAGAATGTTTTTAATGTTGTTGTGTAGGGACGAGAGAGTGTGTCATCAAACTGTGTCCAAAAGTATTTATAACAAACTTAATCATATCATTAAGTCATATATGCTTTCTATGTATAATATTAATAAAAATAAAGTATGTAAACAATAAAGTATGAAGTCGTGTGTGTGTGATGACTTATGTTTTCTGTGGGTTTTTACATGGGAGAGAGACTATACAAGAACATCTGAGGGTTATGATGATTTAGAAGGAATGAAAAAGACGCGGGTTCAAGTTTGTCTTGGGCGTTTAGCCCAGAATCTACATAGTCAAGGCCAGATGTAAAGACATGAGTGTGTTTTAACAACAGCTGTGGGAAAGTACCGCATTTGCCAAAAAGCACCAAGAGATTAATAGATGAGACCAGAGAGGTGGGGTTTAGCAGGATATTGTTTGCTGGTAATCACATTTTGTATAAAACAGGAATAGATTCGGCAATAAGCTCAGTTCTTTTCTGACTTTTCTGACTGCAGTTCAGCTCTAGTAAGTTATTTTGAATTGAGGAAACCTTGAAAGAAAATTCACGACAGCAATTTAAGCTTTTTTTATTTTCAGGAATAACGTTAAAAACTTTGTAAACCTTTTTCTGTTTTGTTTTTTGTTCTCGATGAACAGATAACTCAGAATGAAGGGGAGTTTATGATCACCTTTCCTTATGGCTACCACGCTGGCTTCAACCATGGCTTCAACTGCGCAGAGTCCACAAACTTTGCCACCCTGCGCTGGGTGGACTACGGCAAGATGGCTACCCAGGTAAGATGACTTACAGATAACTTAAACTTACAGGGTACATATTTAGTCCTTTAACAATATGAAGTCAGTGTAACAGAGATAACAGAGCTAAATTCCACATTTAGAACATAGACACTGGAGGAATGATCTGGGAAAGGGGAAGAGGGAGACCTGCCTGAAGTCACTAGTAAGGATGTTTTTAATGGACGAAAGCCCTGTTCTTGGCTGTGTATATTTTTAGGCTGTTACTAATATTTATGTGGGCCTGATTAAGGCAATGTGAGCACTGTGCAGCTAAATACCAGTTTTATTTTCTCTAAATTGCTGTAAATTATAAGCTTCACCTTCACTTATTAATATTGTCATCAAACACTGCGGGCAAATGCAGACAATCCATTTGAAGAGGTTTGAGCCGATGTGTGATTCAGCAGCCGCTTTGCAGCCTTCCTGCTCTGGCTGTTGGGCTGTCTGAAGGGATGTGGTAACGGATCATATCGAAATATAAAAAGCTACGTCTGGTTGTCTGCTGCACACCGCTAGTCACTGACACTAACTGCTCCCTCACATGCTTCCATTGACACAAACGGCCACTTTGCCTGTGGGCTGTTGAGCATGAAATTGACAGGGCATGGGTTGGTTGTGGACGGAAGCACAACTACAATGTCCTCTAGAAGGACCTCCCCCCTTGTCTCTTCTCTAAACATTCCACTTCATTTTCCTGTTCAGTTCCCCCTCTCTTCCCTTGTGTGTGAGTGTTCACATATATGCGCATGTGCCCCCTTTTTTCCTGCTTTCTCTCTACTTGGCTGCATGTTAGATTTATGAGGTGCCAGTTTGCAGAAGTACAGTTCCCTCCCTTCTCCCTCTTTCTCATTTTCGGCCTTCCTACTTACCCATGTGGCCACTTGTAATTTAAGAACCAGCAGTCCAGGCTTCAGCAGTCTTCCCTCCACCCAGCCCGGTGCTCGAGGGAGCATCTCCACTACACTTGTCTCAGTCTGATAAAGAAGAGTGCTCCACTCTGCACTGCTAATCCGGGTTGACAAATCGACAACGTAGCACCACACACAGTCAGAGGGTCGTGAAAGAGAACAGCTCGGCCTACGAGACAGGCTCTTTCTGCCATCCGTCTCTTTGTCCCTCTTTCTCTTTGTCTTTCACACCAATGTTTTCATTCCCTTGGGCTGGTGTGGTATCATAGTAGTTACAGAGATTATCCCGTACAGCAGCAGTTGTTCTGTATGTCCTCAAGCAAGACCCTCACTCTGAATCATTCTGAGTGAGAAGGTAGGCTGAACGCCCCTTCACTGGGCGTGACTGTCAGAAATGACCTGTGAGAGGTTTTTTTTCTCCCTTTGTTTTATTTCTTCTCTTCCCTTTTAAAACAGGGTACCCGTGGGGTGTTAAAAGTATTAAATTCCATTACCAAAGTGTTAATTTTTGTTTACCAAGGTCTTAAATTTGTTCTTGTCCTTTCGTAGGATTAAATAAATGCCGTAACGTCATAAATAATAATTTTATGTTTGTGACTTTTATAATTGACTCTGTTTGGTGTGACTCTGATGTTACACCGCAGTACAGGTAACGTTACTGTTTACGTCAGTATTTAGCTTTATGCTCTGGACTGTGGAGTGTTCGCGGTGCACAAGCTCTGGCATCCAAGCTCTGGCGCGTATCAGTCAGTTAGGAACGAAAACAAAACGTCTCTGACGTACTACTAACAAGCTAACGGTAGCTCGTCGCCTGGGAATGGGAAGTGTCTGAAATTCAGAAAGCCAGAGACACAGACAAGTGGCGGTTAAGGCCGAGGACAGTGGTGCTCGCACTATGGCGAGCACTAATGAAACAGCGGAGCTGGAAGGCCTGCTGCAGGTTCCTGGTCAGTGAATGTTGCAAACAAACCGGAGCCCAACTCCTTATCCCTGCTGCTTTCAAGCAAATACTATATAACACTATATTTCAAACAGCCTTAAGATGCAAAAACCGAACAGGATGAATAATCACCGAAGCAATTGGCATAGCCAAGGTGTAACTTATTGTAAGAACTTTGTTTGTATTTTTGATTTCACCCCTTAAGAGTTCTTAGTTCACAAATATTCAAGAGGGTCTGTGACAAAGTGGGTTTGCTCACCACTTGTCCCATACAGACCATTACCTTCTAGTTTATACATATGTTTATGTTTTTTGGTAATTTACCATAGCTTGTGTAAAAGTGCACCACTTACTATCCAGGGTTGTTTGAGTTTGTATTATGTTACAGTCGACAGCAAAGCATATGGTAAGTTAGAGTAAACACATAGTCATAAGTTAGTTTCAGCTCAACTTTATTAGGTTGCAAGTTTAAACATGGTTTAATTGTTTTCCTGTGTTAATACTTACAATTGTTTGTTCCTTTGTCCAGTTCCACCATGCAGGATAATTGTTTGGGGAGGTGCCGGCCTAAGTATTTCCTGTTTTATAGGAATAGGGTGGTCATGGATGACATCACCGGGCCAAACCAAGTAGAGGGTTTTCTTTCTTTATAGGAATGTTTCTTTTGGTTGTTTTTGATTATTATGAATAAATGTGTGAATAACCCTGACCTGTTTTCTAGGCAGTGGGGGCGGGGTGAACTGATAACGAAGTTCCAAATATAAAGAGATTTCTAGGTATTGATGTTGTGGAGTAGATCAACCTGCATCAGAATGGGATGGGCTGAAGCAGTTGGGTGTGAATTGACCACCCTATATAAACAGGGGGAAACAAAGAGGTGAGGCGGTGCTGCTGTGAACACGTGCCTCTTGTTAGTGTTGCTACAAGTTTGATGCGTTATTTATCTTTAGTCTTTTTAATTGAATTATCCGTGTACTGCAGACCATTGTCAATAAAATAATCACCTCTACAAACATATGATGTTTGAGTCTGCCTACCTACCACCTTCCTAGCCACTCTGGCCAGGCTACACCGCAGGGTCCAACTGCAGACCTCCACTGTCAGGCCACTTCCGCTGCAGACCTCCTCTGTCAGGCCACCTCCACTGTCACGGCGGTCAGGACAGGAAATACACGCAAAAACTACAAAATAAAAGCGTGCGATTTGACAGGAAACGCATTCACAAATTATAACGTTTAATCACGTCGACATAGGGGGAGGGTTTTTGTCATTGATTTATATTTAATTATTTAGTCAACATTGTAACGGGAAACTAGCAGGCTAATTCCTTAAATATAACATATTGATTGAGCCTATTCTACTAGCACTTACTGTGCCAATGTAGCAACAAAGCCCACTGTATATCGCTTCAATCATTTAACTAGTATCAGTATCTTTTTTACAGGCACTATTTATTTATTCTGTCTAAACATGACGTTAACTCCGTCCATACAGCTAGCCACATCCATTCACAGAAAAACATCGTCGTTGATTAAGAGTGTAACTTGGCCTCTCTTCCAGTCATCTTAAAAGAAACACACACACACACTTCTCATTCATAATTTACCTTTTAAGAGTAATATACTATGGCATTTTACTGCTATCAGCTGAATTTAATAAGAAAAACGGACAACTGTGGAATGTGGACTACAATTTGAGCTTCGTGGGAGTCTATAGTATAACGGACGTTACCGGCGGGGTTTAATAAATAAATTATAGAAGCCTGGACAGAGACTTCATTGCTTATTACCTGGTCAACACCTTCTCTCACACACAGCAGCTCACTACTTGCCCCAGATGTGTGTGATACTGCAACAAAGTTCAAGTCTTAAAAGCCTGAAACAAACCAACAAAGACTACTGCTCAAGGAGAGACCGCAAATCTGCCCTTTATGGTATCATATTAATTATTAACCATGTCGTAATGACATTCATGCGGTGCGCAGCATAGTTCGTTTAGTTCGTGTTTATCTTATTAATATATTGTACATTTGTCATTAAAAATAATGGTTGTTGGTAAATGAATTACTGACCCCCACAGATGCATGATTAAGAGCTCAGGGCGTAACTAGAACCCATATCCACTTTTTAAAAAATGAATGGAGACAGTAGCCTACTGTAATAATACTTTTACTTTATTCACTGTACACACACAGATTACACAGTTAGAAAAGGAGTTGGCAGCAGTGACAGATTAGCATTATCCTAAACATTTTTAAAAATTCTGAATGCATGGGTCTTGGCATGTTATATCAAAATATCTACCACTGTCAATATTTGTACATCTAAATCATGCAAATTGGGATATGACAATAGTGGCTGTGGTGAGGAGTAGTATCTTTATGTGGATAACTGTTTAAATAACCGTGTGTGTTAAATATCTCACTGCTCCAAAATAGCTGATTCAAACTATCAACTCGTTATGAATCCCGAAGCTGCTTCTATCAGCTGTGTTGAAGCAGGGAGAGAGTAAATCATGCAGGACAGGGGGTAACTTTCTCCAGGGGAGGGTTGGGAAACTCTTGTATTACATAAACTTAGATTCAACTAAGATCAATTCATACAGCCAGCAAAGTCTTTGCACACTGTTTAACGTTAAGTGTGAAAAGCTACACCGAACAGTCTAAACGATAAAGATTTTTATTTTATCTTTTTTTGGACAAATAACTAACCCGAGCATCGTCAAAATGTTAAGACAAATGCAAACCTATGCCCTTGCAAAATGCTTTACAAAAAACGAACACACTGTAGCTACATACAGTCTATGAGTAGCTTACGTTATCCAAAGGGAAAAAGCTAATCCTGCTACTTCAGGAGCTAACGCTAGCCACCGTTGGCGTAGCTGAACATTACCTAGGTAGAACGACAAATAACCTAACTTACACACATTTAACATTCTGTAATTTGTGTGATTTAGATGTACAATATTGACGGCGAACATATACCAAGAGCAATGCATTAAGACTTTACTCAATGTTTTGGATAATGCTAACCAGTCACCTACCGCTGTTGCGATGTGTAGAGTAGCGAAACAACCAAGAATGCATCACGTTACGTCCTGTGGGTACGTAAAAAACTGACCGGCCTGACAGTGGAGGTCTGCTTGGACCCCTCTCCAAATATTGGATTCATTTCATAGGTGTAATTTATGCTGGGGATACTGGGGACATGTCTCCATCACTTTTTTTGAAGCATTTGTTAAATATGTTCTGAAAAATGGCTTGCAACAAGAAATGTTACAAAAAACAAATGGAAATACTTGAGAAAGGTTTATTTGTACAATAAGAAAACATGCAATGCCCTTTAAATATAGCAGAAAAAAATGTCCGAAAAAAGTTTCTGAATCTACAAAAACATACTGTTGAGTACTGCATTATATTCTGTTTGAATTGTCATCTGAATCACTTTATATAAATAAACACAATTCTACCATAAATTTGTGCAGAAAATTCCTCCAGAATGCAGGAAATTAAGTGTTTAGTGCTCAAAATTTTCTAGGGGGCCCCCATTTATATATTTCAGCATTGAATATTTAATCAAAATAGTTTTAAAATATCTTCTTGTCTTGTTCTCGTGAACCCGATATTGTAAATCGTGCATGTGAGCTAAGTGTATCGTCACACCCCTAATCTGAACCCTTATGTCCCCACCACTTTTCAACACAAAGTGACGTCCTTGATTCAAAGTATAAACACACACCAAAAAGCTATAGTGTGTTAAATATTAATGTAATATAATAAAATGTTTTATTAAATTCATGTAACTTTGTAAATATTTTTCTCGGGCTTAAAATTCATACAGATTTTTCATTATACGGCAGTGAAGTTGGTATTAAATTTCATCCTAGGTGGTATTTAAAAAGGTCTTAAAGTCTTAAATTTAACTTCAGGAATCCTGGGGGTACCAGGAAAAAGTGGGCTCTTAAAGTAGTCTAAATGTCTCGAACCATTGGGATCTTGACTACCATACAAAAACATTGTAGCAAAAAGGTCTCACTAAATGATCTGGTTTTTGGCTGTGGCCCTCCTTTATGTGCTCATTAGTTGAAGGCTGCGGCATTTGCCATCTTAGCAACTTTAAAGACTTTTTTGGCCATGGTTTTTGTTCTCTAGGATGAGTAGCAGTGTTTCCCATTAATTAACGAGACTAATTTGCTCCGCCATAGTTTCAAAATGAACCGAAAGTTATTTTTACATCTCCTAATATATTACAGACAACCACTTTTCTTTTGAGGTAACTACGGTAACGTTAACGGCCTGTTTCTGTCACTCGTTTGTTAGAAGGCGATTTAGCTAGCCGTACCTACATTTGGAGTGCACACGTATTAAAGCCTTTATGGTAAGTCCACTGTAACGGACCAGTGCGAGCTGACAGGAAGGTAAGTGACTTTATCCTGTCAGTTTCTCTCTTTACAAAGACAAGTGTTGCAGTATTAGAGTCCTACCTGAAGTGAGGCTGTGAAGTCTTCATTTTACGCGATTCGAGAACCACATACAACATTATTCATCAAGTTCGGAATCGGGTTGGACTTAATGAATTTAGCGCGAGGATACACACAACGCCCGGTTTTCAAAATAAGGTGTCTATACAGCATGGAAATAAGATTAATTGGATTACTGTATATTCACAGAAAGTATAAAACGTATTACATGTGTCCAATAAAAGTAAAAAAACAACGACAATAAAATGTTAGGGAAATTACATATTCTGTCTTCTATTCTTTGATTCAGGGTTTTTGGGAAAACATTAAATAAAGTTATTTTTTGTTTCATCACCATTTATAGCTATACAATGGGTTTATGATCAAATAGTTTATTAGAGCACAACATTGTTTACAAGCGTACCAAGTTCTTCATAGATAGCCTCTTAATTTTGGACCAAATTAATGCATATAACTTTAAAATGTACAACTTTCTTATGGGGGCCCGGTGAGAGGGTTCAAGGCCCACCCACCATAGTCTCTTAAAATCCTGTGGGGAAACACTGGGTAGTTACTGCAGACATATCTAGATAGTGTATTGGTATGACCAGTAGCTTATACTGGATAATGTTATTTAAAGTTAGCAAACTTTAGACAGATATTGTTGTGTAATTGTGTCAGTTCGCTGGTGTTAAGACATTTGCTCCATGCATTTACCAATATGCTGTAATTGTAACTTGTCTGCTTGAACTTTAACTGGTCATTGTATAGTTACAGTAATATATCGGTAGGTTAGCTTTAGGCAATGTACTCATTTGAGTAATTGTGTTTCATAGTAGTACAACTTTACCCAGTAGTTTTGTAAAGCTTTCCCATGCCAACAACTTGCTTGGCAAATACTCTTAGTCTTTAACTTAACCCGCCCCCCATCTCTCTCTCTCTCTCTCTCTGAGTGGATGCGTGAGTGTGGAGTGAGTGTGAGTTCGCGGAGCGAGTGAGTGTTTTTCTAAACTTTTTCTTGTTTCATGTCGGTTTAATGTGTTACTGTGTGTAGTTCTAAGGTTAGTTGTTGTTGTTAGGTGTGTGTGTTTGTTTGTTGTCGTGTTTTTTTGTGTCGGGCAGCGTTTCGCTGCTCGGCAGCATGGAGTTCTCCAGGCTGACGAGGAAACACGGACTTAAGATCTGTCCGGGTTTCCGCTGCTCCGTAGAGGAGTGTGCGTTAGCGGTGGCGGAGGTTGTCGGGGCCGGCAGCGTGAGATCTGCGGCCAGGATGAACGGGGCGGTGGTGATCTTTGTGGACGAAGTAAAAAAAGCTAACGCCGCCATCACAAGCGGTATTGTGGTGAATGAAACGTTCGTACCAGTGCTGCCTCTGG